>NW_006922236.1:379477-383816 GCF_000298275.1 Orycteropus afer afer
ATCGAGTCAGCCCTGACTCATAGCGACCCCTCCTTGGGTTTCCGAGGCAGTATCACTATGGAAGTAGGATTGCCCAACCTTCCTTCCGAGGAGTGGCAGCAGATTTTAAAAGACCAAGAGAACAATAAAGTCTGATTCTGTGGGGATTTTCTCTTGTTTGAGAATATAACATAATGAATATGGGCTTTGTTGTCAGATTTAAGGACTGGCTCTGCCACTTACTAGTTGTGTTAAGTGGAACAAGTTATTTAACCTGTCCAACCTTTAGCAAATAATCCATGCCTACGAAGGTAGCAGTCAAGAAATCAAATGACACATTGCATTGGGCAAATCTTCTGCAAAAGACCTCTTTAAAGTGTTAAAGAGCAAAGATGTCACTAAGGTGTATCTGACTCAAGCCATGGTGTTTTCAGTCACCTCACATGCATGCAAAAGCTGGACAATGAATAAGGAAAAACAAAAAAGAGTTGATACCTTTGAATTATGATATTGGTGAAAAATACTGAATATACATACTATGGACTGTGAGAAGAACGAACAAACATGTCTTGGAAGAAACACAGCCAGCACGTTTCTTAGAAGCGAGGATGGTGAGACTTCGTCTTACATATTTTAGATATGTTATCAGGAGGGACCACTCTCTAGAGAAGAATATCAGGCTTGGAAAAGCAGGTCAGCAAAAAAGAGGAAGACCTTCCATGAGATGGATTGACACAATGGCTGCAACAACAGGGTCAAACATAGCAATGATTATGAGGATGGTTCAGGACCGGGCAGTGTTTCTCTCTGTTGTATATGGAGTTGTTATGAGTTGGAACCAACACCATAGCACCTAACAACAACAACCACTTTTAGTTTCCTCATCTGTAAAATAGTCATAATATTAGCTACCTTACAGAAGAGATTTGAAGATGAATTTTTTTTTTTTTTAATTTCAGTTGGTTCTGTTGTGATGTCACCCGATTAGTTTCTTACTCATGTTATTTGTATTCTCTCCCTCTTTTCCATTGTTAAATTTGTCAGTGGTTTGTCAATTTTATTATTCTTTTTCAAAAACCAACTTCTAGTCTTGCTGATTTTTTTCTATTGTCTTTCTATTTTCTGTTTCATTGATTTCTGCTCAAATCTTTATTATTTCCTTTCTTCTGGTGACTGTAGCCTTTTTTTTTTGTTGTTGTTGTTCTTTTTTTTAATTGTTGGAGATGCTAAGGTATTGATTTTGGGTCTTTCCTCTTTTTTGATGTGTTCACTTATTACTATAAATTGGCCTCTGATCACTGCTTTTGCTGTGTCCCAAAGATTTTGGTATGTTGTGTTTTCATTCTCATTTGATTCAAGGAATTTTTTAATTTCAATTTTTATTTCTTCTATTACCCAGTTGTTCTTAAGAAGGGTGGTGTTCAGTTTCCATGTGTTTTCTCTTTTTCCTTTGATCTTCCTATTGTTGTTTTCTAATTTTATAGCATTGTGATCTGAGAAGATACTTCGCAGTATTTCAATGTTTTTAAATTTATTAAGGCTTGCTTTTTGGCCTAACATATGGTTTATCCTGGAGAATGTTCCATATGCACTGTAAAAGAACGTATATTGTGCTGTTGGGTGAAGTGCTCTGTAGATGTGTATAAGGTAAAGTTGGTGGATTGTATTGTTTAGTTCTTCTGTGTCTTTGTTGAATTTCTTTCCAGTTCTGTCTTTCATTAAAAGTAGTGTATTAAAGTCTCCAACGATGACTGTGGAGTTATCTATTTGCCTTTTCAATCCTTTTAAAGTCTCATTTATGTAGTTTGAGGCTTTTTCATTGGGTCCATAGATAGTTATTATTGTTATATCTTCTTGTTCAGTTGATCCTTTAATCATTATATGATGTCCTTCCTTGTCTCTTATGGTGGTTTTTGCCTTAAAGTCAATTTTATCAGAAATTAATATTGCCACTCCTGTTCTTTTTTGGTTGCCATTTGCTTGATATATCTTTTTACGACCTTTGATTTTTAGTCTATTTTTGTCTTTGTCTCTAAAGTATGTCTCTTGTATACAGCATATTGATGAGTTGTTTTCTTATCCAGTCTGCAACTCTCCATCTCTTGAGTGATACATTTAATCCATTAACATTCAGTGTAATTATCAACAAGTATGAATTTGTTGCTGTCATTTTGTTATGTGTTTTTCCATGGTGTTCCTGGTTTCTTTGTTCCATATAATTTTCTGTGCTGAGCTCATTTTGTTTAATAATTGTTTTATCACTTCCTTCGTTGGTGTTGTTTTAGTTATAAATATTATTTGTGCTGGTCATCTTTTTTATTGTGATGAGGTTTATCATCTTTCTTTGAGATGACCCTGTGATTTATAATTTTCTCCCTGAGTTTAGAACAGTCCATTCTGTCTTGCAACTCTCTTGACTTCCTCACCATTTAGAAGTTCTGTAACTAGACAATTTTTTCCCTCTTTTTGCTTTGTAGTTGTCCTCATTTGCCAATTGATGTCTCTAGTTCCCTGATTACAATCTTGTAAACTTATTTTACTTTGGATACTTTTGTACCAGTGTTGGTTTCTGGGTTACGTTATCTTGTGTATTAATGGTGGCTGTTGTTTGCTATTTTTGGTTCTCTATCCTAAGGATTCCCTTTAGTATCTCTTGTAAGTTTGGTCTGGTTTTAACAAATTCCCTTAATTTCTGCTTATCTGGAAATCTCCTAATTTCACCATTGTTTTGGTTACCTAGTGCTGCTCTGACAGGAATATACCACAAATGAGATGGGTTTAACAAACAACAGTTTATTCTTACCATTTTTGGAGGCTGGAAGTCTGAGTTCCAAGTGCCAGGTTCTAGGGACTGTATGAAAGCCCCTCAACCTTGGGCTTTAGTGCACTGAAGCTAGAGGTATCTCATCACTCAGGTAGCTACTGGCTGCTGAGACTAACAAGCCCAAGGTCGATAAATAAAATGGCACAGTCCTGATGTTACCAAACAACATGGAAGGCCATTGATTCAAGTCCATTGAAAGTCCCAAGATTGGCAGAGCATGGCAGGCTGCTGAACAATGACTTGGCTACATGCAGGTTTCAAGTGTGCCGTAAGCTAGAAACCATTCCCAGAGCTATTTGTTACATATGGGAAGCAGACCATATCCCTAAAACAGCTCCTCAGCTGCTCCAATAGATTCCACCATGGAATTGATTTTCAATCTCACCATGAGGAATAACGACATTCAGCTTTGCAGCCACTCAACTAGACCCAGCCAAGTTGACACACAAACTTAACTACCACAACCATCATATATGAGTGACAATTTTGCAGGGTATATAATTCTTGATTGGAAATTTTTCTCTTTCAGTGTTTTATATATACCAGCCCACTGCCTTATAGCCAGCATGATTTCTGCCAAGAAATCAGAGCTTATTCTTATTGGTTGTCTTTTGTAGGTAACTTTTTAGTTTTCCCATGCTGCTTTCAGGATTCTTTGTCTTTGGTTTTGATGAGTTTGATGATGCTATGCCATGGTGATTTTCTTTTGGAGTCTATCCTGTTTGGGGTTTGTTGGACTTCCTGAATGGATATATTCCCATCTTTCATCATATCATGGAAGTTATCTTCTAACCAATCTTGGACAATTTTCTCAGCGGTTTTCTTTTTATCTTCCTGTTCTGGAATTCCAATTACACATAGATTATTCCTTTTGATGGTATCCCACATGACTCTTAGGCTGTCTTCATTTTGTTTTGATCTTTTTTCTGATTGATCCCTTTCCAAAGAAATGTTGAGGTATTTTTCTTAAATCTCATGAATTCTGTCTTCCATTGATTCAGTTCTACTCCTTTGCCCTTTCAATGTGTTATCTATTTCTGAAAGTTTATTATTAATCTTCTGGATTTCTATTTGTAGATTTTGTATCATTTCTAATTTTTCATTGATTTTGTCATTTTGTTCTTGTATTGTCTTCCAAAATTGTTCTAGGGTTTTGTCTGTGTTTTCCTTGATCTGTCTCTCAATCCATTGAAGTTACCTAAATATAATTCTTTTGAGTTCCTTATCAGGGAGTTGCAATGCTGCTTCTTCCTCAGGAATGTGTTCCGGGTCTGTATTCTGGTCCCTTGTTTCTACTGCTTTATCTTGTTTCCTTTATTTGGACTGTAATGGTCTGTTGTCTCCAAAACATTGTAACTTTGTTGTATTTATTTTTAATTGGTGGTTGTATGTTGGACTGATTCACCCAAGATTTTCATTTTCTTCATTTTTTTTTTTTTTTTGAGTGAGCAGGTTACTGTGCTCCTCCATTTGCTAGTTGGCAGCACTTATGCACTCACCACCTGTCTCCTGGTCAATGTGACACAGAATGAGAGT
>NW_006922236.1:394071-403336 GCF_000298275.1 Orycteropus afer afer
AACATGTCTTAGGGATCTCTGATAGAGTAGTGCCTAAGGTACTTGACTGCTAACCAGAAGGCTGGTGGTTCAAACCCACCAGCCACTCCTCTGAAGGAAGGTTGGGCAATCTACTTCTATAGTGACACCACCTCGGAAACCCAAGGAGGGGTCGCTATGAGTCAGGTCCGACTCAATGGCACATAACAACAACAACATGCCTTAACTGTCAGTATATCTTTTTGGATCAGAAATCTTAAGCAAATGAGTAATTTTAGTCATCAGCAAATTACATTGACAATAGGATAATGCCATTTGATAATCAACCATGGGCATCTTATTATGGCCCTTATAGGTTGGGAAGGAGACCTTGCACTCCTTGTAGTGGCATATTCAAAGCCAAACTAGCAAAATTACATTGTAATACTCCCACTTGTCACAACAAAGGCCATTTCTCCAACTACTTCCTCTTTGCTTCTGGTCCCTTCTTATTTTCAGATGACATTCAACTAATTAATTCCTATGGAGGTGTTAACTGATAAGGCATATCTGATAAGGTGTTAGCTGATAATGGCTTAAGGACCCAGCCTGACTAGTTTAGCCTTTTTATCACATCTGCAAAGCATCTTCTTGAAGATGACAACATTTTCAGGCCCAAAGAAAACATTTTACATGGGGTCAGGGAGGAGTGACAGGCAGGAAGTGCTGTTCATCCTAAGGTCTAAGATGATGTTAACAGCTCAGACTTGGAGAGTGGTTTCTTAGTCAGGGGTGATAGGGAGACCTTGATTTCCGACTCTGACTCTTCCTATTTCTGCCGGAATTTCCACATCTGTTGCCAAGAGGCAAATCACGGGAACTCAGTCGACTGGACTTCTCTTAGCCTCCCAATTACCTCTTTTCTGAGCAGCTCCTGGCAGGATAACCTTCAGAAAGTTGACCATTCCAGGCAACCCCCACGGGTTCCTCTCTTCCTTCCTGGGCACCAGACAGGGATATCTCTTCTGAAACACTCCTGTCTTGTTGGACATAATTCTCTTTCTTGCTAGTAGGGTTCTTGCATGACTCTGAAGAGTGAGTACCTCTTTAACTTTTGTGCCCCAAGCACCTCTTTCACCCTGCAAAAATACTGAATGTATAGATATGCACACTTTTTGTTTTAGGACTTTAGGACTTCTGTTTTGTTTTGGTTTTAATGCTAATATTATTATTTATTGTGATTTAGGTGAAAATTTACAGAGCAAATAGGTTTTCCATTCAACAATACATAAATATTTTGTTCTGTGACATTCATTGCAAACCCCACAATGCAACAGCACTCTTCTCTCTTCCTCCTTGTATTTACAATTTCCCATTCACCCTTCTCTCCTATCCATTCCTTCCTTTTTAGCTTTATCTCAGGACACATGTTACCCTTTTGATCTCATATGGTTAATTGTTCTAAGAAGAGTGTATCTTTCTGATATTATTGTTCACCTTATAGTCCTGTCTATCATTTGGCTGAAAGTTGAGCCATGGGGGTGAGTTCATTCCCAGCTTGAGGGGTGTCTAAAGGCCATAGTTTTGGAGGTTCTACCAGTCTCAACCAGACCAGTAAGCATTATCTTGTTATGATTTTGAATTTTATTCCACATTTTTCTCCCATTCTATCTAGGGCCTCTTATTGTGATCCCTTTCAGAGTGGTGAGCGGTGGTAGCCAGGCACAGTCTAGTTCTTCTAGTGTCAGGGTCATGAAGGCTGAGGTTCATGTGGTTCATTAGTTCTTTGGATTAATTTTTCCTTGCATCTTTGACTTTCTTGACTCTTTTTTGCTCTGGATCGGAAGAGACCAATAGCTGCAATTTACACGGCCACTCACGAGCTTTTAAGACCCTAGTTGCTACTCACCAAACAAAGACTTAGAACATTGTCTTTGTGCCAGTTGACCTTAGTGTCCCCCAAGACTATAGTCCTGAGCCCTCATGACGTGTTCTGTGTTTATGGACTATGCAAAGGCATTTGACTGTGTGGATCATAACAACTTATGGATAACATTGCAAAGAATGGGAATTCCAGAATTCTTCATTGTGTTCATGTAGAACTGGTACATAAACCAAAAAGTAGTCATTTGAACAGAACAAGGGTTCAATGCATGGTTTAAAATCCGGAAAGATATACTTTAGTGTTGTATCCTTTTACCAAGCTTATTCAGTCTGTATGCTGAACAAGTAATCTGAGAAGATGGATGTGGTAGTTAAGTTTGTGTGTCAACTTGGCTGGGCCTGGTTGAGTGGCTGGGCAGCTGGATGTAGTATTCCCCATGATGAGACTGGTAATCAATTCCATGGTGCAATCTACTGTGAGCAACTGAGTAGCTGCCTTAGGGATGTGGTTCTGCTTCCTGTGTATAAGGAGAAGCCTTGAGAACAGTCTCTAGCTTATGGCATGCTTGAACCCTGCATGTAACTGGGTTGTTGTTCAGCAGCCTGCCATGCTTTGCCAATCTTGGGACTTTTAATGGACTTGAATTAACAGCCTGGCATGTGGTTTTGTAACATCAGAAATGTGTCTTTTTACTTGTCAACCTTGGGCTTGTCAGCCTTAGCAGCCAGTAGCTGTCTGAGTGAAGAAAAGCCTCTAGCTTCAGTGGGCCAGGAGCAGGAGGCAGAGCTGAAACTTAAGTTTGAGAGGCTTTCACCAAGCCCCCAGTGCATGATGAACTCAGACTTAAAGCCTCCAAACTGTAAGAGAGTAAATTCCTGTTTATCCAAGCATCCCATTTATGGTGTATTCTTGTCCGAGTGGCACTAGGTAACCAGAACACTGGACTATATGAAGAGGAAAGTGGCATCAGGATTGGAGGAAGACTCATTAACAACCTGCAACATGCAGATGACACAACCTTGCTGGCCGAAAGTAAAGAGGGCTTGAAGCATTTAGTGATAAAGATCAAAGACTATAGCCTTCAATATGGAAACTGAAAACAAACACCCTAACAATTGGACCAGTAAACAATATCATGATCACCCAAAACTAAATGCACTGCCCTCACGTCAATTCTGACTCATAGAGACTGTATAGGACAGAGTAGAACTGCCCCATGAGGGTTCCAAGCCTGTAAACCTTTATGGAAGTAGACTGCCCAACATTTTGGTTAGCAGCTGAGTGCTTTAACCACTGTGCAAACAGGCCTTGATTGCGGATCCAAATAAAATGAAATCCTTGACAACTTCAATACTTTCTAAACCATCGCGATGAGTCAGAACTGACTCTATGGGATCTAACAGAAACTCTGATCATTGCTTTTTTTGCTTGTCACTAGAACCATACCAGGAGCACTGGTGGAGCAGTAGTTACATGCTTGTCTGCTAACTGAAAAGTCGGCTGTTTGAATCCACCCTCTACTCTGTAGGAGAAAGATGAGGCAATCTGCTTCCATAAAGATTCCACTCAACAGCAACTGGTTTGGTTTGATTTAGAATCATACTAGAATTCAAAAGTTTTTTTTTATTATTAGGCCAGAGTTTTCCTTGCATGCCATCCTGTTCCTAAATACTCAAAGGCAGCTATGTAGGCACAAGGGATCGATAGAAAGAGGGGGAAAAATGCAAATATCTCGAGCCTAGCACTCTGTACAACCAAATATTGTCAAATATTTTAAACAATGCAGCAAATATACAACTACAAATTTTGTTGTGTGTGTTGTTTTTGAAATCAGTCCTAAATTCAAATATTAAGTTGTCATACTGTAAATTTTGACTTTTGGTTAAGGAAACATAATCACCACATGTGCATGTGGCTGTGGTGGTTATGTTTGTGTGTCAACTTGGCTAGGTCTGGTTGAGTGGCTGGGCAGCTGGATGTAGTGTTCCCCATGATAAGACTGGTAATCAACTCCATGGTGGAATCTACTATGAGCAGCTGAGTAGCTGCCTTTGAGCATGTGGTCTGCTTCCTGTATATAAGAAGAAGCTTTGAGAATGGTCTCTAGCCTATGGCACGCTTGGACCTTACATGTAGCCATGTCATTGCTCAGCAGCCTGCTATGCTCTGCCGAACTTGGGACTTACAATGGACTTGAATTAATGGCCTGCCATGTGATTTGGTAGCATTGGGACTGTGCCTTTTTACTTGTCAACCTTGGGGATTCTCAGACTCAGCAGCCAGCAGCTGTCTGAGTGAAGAAATGCCTCTAGCTCCAGTGGGCCGGGAGCAGGAGGCAAAGCTGAAGCCCAAGGTTGAGGGGCTTTCACCCAGCCCCTAGAGCCTGGCACTTTGAACTTGGACTTAAAATCTCCAAATTGTAAGAATAAAACTCCTGTTTGTTAAGGCCATCCCATTTGTGGTATATTCTTGTCGGAGCAGCACTAGGTAAACAGAACAGTGGCAGACACAATGCTGGTCAAATTTTCCCTATACTCCTCTACATTTTACTTCAGTTAGGTGAGGACAATGTGCTAATTCTGACCAGTCAACTATGAATGGGCATGTTTTCTCCATTGCCTTTTTCCCCTGCAGTGACTTTGAAAGCTACAGGTTGAAATGTATCCCTGATCCATCAGATGGAAGGGTGTTCTTGTTGTCCCACACTGGATTTTACATGAATAAGAAATAAAACTTTTCTGTGTCAAGTCACTGCGATTTTAGGCTTTATTTGTTAGCATAGCATAGGTTAGTATTACCCTGACTAATGCAATATAGAAACCTTACCAAATATGAGTGTTTGTCCTTAATTCTGCCATTACCCAAGAATTGGTTTTTAAATAACTTTTCAAATTTATACCAATCATGTGTTATTTATAGAAAAATACAAAATACAAATAAGTAAAAATCATGTATAACCTTATTTACCAGAGATAACTACTAAAGAGCTCTGGTGACATAGTGGATAAAGCACTTGACTGCTAACTGGAAGGTCAATGGTTCAAGCCCACAGGCTGCTCCACAGAAGGATGACAGGGTGATCTACTTCCATAAAGATTTACAGCCTCAGAAACCCAATGGGGTCGCTATGAGTTGGAAACAACTTGATGGCAGTGGGTTTGGTTCTTTTTTTTTTTTTTTTTTTTTAAAAAAAACTACTATGAATACTTTAGGAGCTCTGGTAGCGTAGTGCCTAAGGCACTTGACTGCTAACCAGAAGGCTGCTGGTTCAAACCCACCAGCCACTCCTCAGAAGGAAGGTCGGGCAATCTACTTCCGTAGTGATACCACCTCGGAAACCCAAGGAGGGATCTGACTCGAAGGCACATAACAACAACAACATGAACACTTTGGTGTCTATACTTCATGTTTTATGTATATCTGTATTACATATCTATCCATCTATATATCTAAATCTATATATATAACTATCTATCTAGAGGTAGATAGGTAGATAAATAGAGCAAGAGATACATATATAGCTATATGTATATGTAATAGCTATATGTAATAGAAAGGTTGGCAGTTCGAATCTGCCCAGAGGCACCTTGGAAGAAAGCCTGTGATCTGTTTCTGAAAGATCATAGCTATTGAATGAAAACCCTGTGGATCTCAGTTCTACTCTGACACACATGGGGTCACTATGAGTCAAAATCAACATGACTTTTTTTTTTAAATTTTATACATATCTTTATATGTTGTTACATATCTACATTTTTTTTTTTTTTGATAAACTATTCTGGAACTTTTTCCAGAGCAGTAAATACTATTCTAGAACACAAACTAATCATTGCAAAGCACTGCATTATGGCTATATTTATATACATAATATATAATTTATATACTGTTGGACAGTACATTATCTTCTGCATAAATTGCTTCAGTAACATTTCTGCTTCTCATTTACATATTTTATCTTTTGCTTTCCCTCCTACTCACAAACTGACTCTACATTATCTACATTCATAGAATGCAAATAAGATAAGCCAAAAATAGTTAAAGTGACCATTAAATCCACAGTATGATATTTTTGGAAGGGAAAAGAAGCAAAGTTTTTGCAATGCATTCATCATCCTAATTATTATTACTACTGTTATTATTACTTGTTTGAGAAATCTGAGTTTTTAGTCTCTGAGTGTATTAACTGACTGAGAGAAGACAGTGTAGATGGTAGGGTAGGTAGCAAGAGGAAGTTACTTTAGTTAGGATTAAGTGTGGCAATAAAAAACAAAAACATCAACAACAAACTCAATGAAACAGTAACTTAAACAAACAAACCAGTTGCCGTTCAGTTGATTCTGGCTCATGAAGACCCATGTGTGTCAGAGTAGAACCATGCTCCACAGGATTTTTAATGGCTGTTTTTTTGGAAGTGGACCAACAGCCTGACTTTCAAGGTACCTCTGGGTGAACTCAAACCTCCAACCTTTCTGTTTTTAGCTGAGTTAGTTAATCATTTGCATCACCCAAGAAACTTTTGTCTCTAAGACAAAAATTTATTTCACCTTCTCATGAAAGTCTGGAGGTAGGCAGTCCTATAAGGCACTCCAGAGTGTCAGAGATCTGGTTTCTTCTACTTGTTCCACTAAGCATTTTTTCCATTGCCAAGATCACCTCACAAAGTTCAAAATGGTTGCTTCACCTGCAGCCATCACATCTACATTCCAATCACAGGGGAGGATGCAACGTAAGGAGAAAAATATCACCCTTTTAAAATGTTGTTCTGGTTACCTAGTGCCGTTCTGACAAGAAATATACCACAAATGGGATAGCCTTAACAAACAGGAGTTTATTCTTACAATTTGTAGGTTTTAAGTCCAACTTCAAAGTGCCAGGCTCTAGGGGCTGGGTGAAAGCCCCTCAGCATTGGGCTTCAGCTCTGCCTCCAGCTCCCAGCCCACTGAAGCTAGAGGCTATTCTTCACTCAGGCAGAGATGCTAGCTGCTGAGGCTGCCAAACCCAAGGTTGACAAGTAAAAACGCACAGTCCTGATGTTACCAAATCACACAGCAGATCATTAACTTAAGTCCATTGTAAATACCAAGGTTGGCAGAGCATAGCAGGCTGCTGTGCAATGACACGGCTACACACAGGGTCCAAGCGTGTTATAGGCTAGAGACCATTCCCAAGGCTTCTCCTTATATATGGGAAGCAGATCACATCCCAAGCAGCTACTCAGCTTCTTGTGGTAGATCCCACCACGGGGTTGATTGCCAGTCTCATCATGGGGAATAACTACCACCAGCTGCCCATCCACACAACCAGGCCCAGCCAAGTTGACACATAAACATAACTACCACAGTTCCACCCCTTGTCAACTTGGCATCTGTACAGATCTTCATTGGGTGGCATCTGTACAGATCTCCTCCACTGGGTGGCTCCAATCCCCTAGTTCCTCTAAGTGGCGACCTCACCCTCTTGGCCTGGCGGGCCCCATTCCTCTCCCTCTTGGGCATGGCAGCCCTGCCCCCTCACTCTTGGGCAGCGGCTATGGCTCCATCCTACTGACTCACATGAACAAGAAGCCCCACACTAGAACTAAGTTGGTGAAGGCCTGGCTCTTTGAAACCTAGGGGGCTGTGATTGTTCCATCCCCAAAAGCCATGGTCCTACCCTTTCAGGCTGAAGCAGCTCTGCTTCCATTTCCTTGGTCTCTGCTTCTGCCAATTAATGCCGAAGGCAACCCACTCCACTGGAAAACCCTGCTCAAAAACCACTCGGCTTTCTTGCTCTGTGGGCCGACCAACCGGCTACTCCATTTCATGCCAGTCTTTTCTACCAATTAATGCTCGAAGGCAACCCACTCCACCAGTAAGCCGCCTAACCAAAGGCAACCAGCTTTCTCCTCTGTGGGCTGGTAAGGCTGTCGCTGTCTCATGAGAGTTTTCTTGGCTTTGCTCCTGCCATCTCTCATGCCAGTCTCTGGGCTCTGCTACTGCCGTATCTCATGCTGGTCTCTTGCTCTGCTCCTGCCATCTGTCATGCCGTATGTTGGGGTCTGTCTGCCAGAGTCTTGGGTCAAGGATGCAGTCCACTCCAGTTTCCACATTTTAGGTATCTGTTAGAGCAGCACCCCACTCTCTTGGTACCAAATTCTGTTCTGGTTACCTAGTGCCACTCTGACAAGAAATAAACCACAAATGGGATGGCCTTAGCAAACAGGAGTTTATTCTTACAATTTGGAGGCTTTAAGTTCAACTTCAAAGTGCCAGGCTCTAGGGGCTGGGTGAAAGCCCCTCAGCCTTGGGTTCAGCTCTGTCTCCAGCTCCCAGCCCACTGAAGCTAGAGGCTACTCTTCATTCAGACAGCTGCTGGATGCTGAGGTTGCCAAGCTCAAGGTTGACAAGTAAAAAGGCACAGTTCTGAAGTTACCAAACCACAAGGCAGGCCGTTAGCTTAGGTCCATTGTACATCCCACAGTCAGCAGAGCATAGCAGGCTGCTGAGCAACGACATGGCTACATGCAGGGTCCAAGCGTGACATATGCTAGAGACCATTCCCAAGGCTTCTCCTGATATACGGGAAGCAGACCACATCCCAAAGGCAGCTATTCAGCTGCTTGTGGGAGATCCCACCATGCAGTTGATTGCCAGTCTCCTCATGGGGAATACCTACCACCAGCTGCCCAGCCACTCAACCAGGCCCAGCCAAGATGACACACAAACATAGCTACCACAAATGCATTTTTTCAAATTTGAATATGCCACTTCTGCCTAGTCACTTGGCCACATGAATACTATGGGCTCAGATATGCTCAAAAGCAAGAACAGCAGCACCATTCCCATAGAAGTGGGGAATGGATAAACCAAAACAAAACCCACTGCCATCAAATCAATTCTGACTCATAGTGACCCTAGGACTACCTGGGGAATGGATAGTGGGGAAAAAGTAGACCTCTCTGCCGTAAATGCCACAAGGTGATTTATAAATGTCAATATTTTCAAAAGTACATAACCCAATCATTGATAGCTTAGTTTCATATAACTATAAAATAATTCCAACTTATGGAGGAAGATCCAACAAAAGGAAAGCATCTCTTACATCAACAATAAATTTTAATCAAACTCTTGCAATAAACAAATGTTGTTGTTCTTAGGTTCTATCAAGTCGTTTCCGACTCATAGCAACCCTATGGACAGCAGAATAAAACACTGCCTGGTCCCGTGCCAGCTCCACAATCCTTGCTATACTTGAGTCAATCGCCAAAGCCACTGTGACAACTCATCTTGTTGAAGGCCTTCCACTCCTTCATTGACCATCCACCTTACGAAGCATGGCATCCTTCTCCAGGGAATGGTCCCTTCTGACAACATGACCAAAGTATGTGAGACAAAGTTTGGCCATTCTCGCCTCCAAGGAGCATTCTGGCTGCACTTCCTCTGG
>NW_006922236.1:408083-413437 GCF_000298275.1 Orycteropus afer afer
ATATTAAGATTATACACACACACACACACACACATATATAAAATGCAACCACTGCCATCGTGTTGGATTCAACTCATAGTGACTGCTCCTTGGGTTTCCAAGGCAGTATCACTGTGGAAATAGATTGCCCAACCTTCCTTCTGAGGAGTGGCTGGTGGGTTTCAACTATGAGCCTTCAGATTAGCAGTCAAATGCCTTAGGCACTACAGTACCAGAGCTGTATATATATATATATATATATATATACACACACACACATACAGTAATTCAAATTGAATAAAACATTGATGCATAATATCAAAAAAGTCATATGTACTATTGGTGGAAGTATAAATAGGTAAAACCACTTTGAAAGCCATCTGGCAGTATTTGGTGAAATAAGATATACATATGTCCTATGACACATCAATCCCACTCATAGGGATATATACACACACATAAGCATGCACACTATACACACATGCATATTATCCTGGTGTCGAGTAGAGGGATGAATAAGTAAAATTGTGAGAATGTATACTATAGAATAACATTAGGAGCATTGAAATAAATAGAAATTCAGTAACTTGGATGGATATTAAAAACATAGTTTTCAATACACATAGAATAGGTGATGTAGTGCCTAAAGCATTTGACTGCTAACCAGAAGGTTGGCAGTTCAAACCCACCAGCCACTCCTCGGAAGGAAGATTGGGCAATCTACTTCTATGGTGATACCACCTCGGAAACCCAAGGAGGGGTCACTTAGTTGGATCTGACTTGATGGCAGTGAAATTGATTTGGTCTGGACACAAAGAATACCATACCATTTACAGGAATTCATAAAGAAAGGGAATGAAAGTGAAAATTGGGAATAAAGGAAGAAATCAATCCATTAATCAAGAGAGAGGCCTTCATAGACTGATGAGGATGGTGAAATCACTTCTCTATATCTGTTTGCCACTAGCCTTCCTATCCACCCCAAAATAAACTTTTTCAGGATAGGACACATTCTTAGATCTCCAAATAGTTTTAAATGTGTGCATAGCACTCCAAAAACCAAAAACCAAACTCACCGTCATTGAGGTCCAACTCATAGCAACCCCTTTGGATTTCCAAGGCTGTAAATCTTTACAGGTAGAAGCAGACTACCTCATCTTTGTTCCACAGAGTGGCTGGTGGGTTCAAACCACCAACCTTTTGGTTAGCAGCCAAATGCCTTAACCACTGCACCACCAGAGAGCATGTAATTCTCTCAAGTGTAGAAATGAGGATACTAAGAATATTACTGGTCATTGAGAAAATTAAAGGACATTATTAGATCTGCACCCAAATGCTAGGCAGTTGGCTAGGCTCACTGGCTGGCCACGCTACTCACAGTGACTTTTACATCAGTCTCATGGTGTTTGCACTCAATTGTTGACTCAGAAAAATGATAAATTGTTACATCATGGACTTCCAGAGTCAAGAAAAGAGTCAAAATCATATGCATCATGTTAGACCCTCAAGGCAAGGTATGTAATCCTCCTCCCTGTTGGCTTCAGTCCTATACAAAAAGTAATACTGCTGTTGATTTTAGCTCAGGGAAATTCACTATACCAATGTTCTCTCTCTACAGCCAGTGTTAACCAAACTCAGTGTCCCTTTCTGGCCTTACTCACCAGAGTAGGCTGCCCTGCTGATTCAGTAATTGCCAGGCAGCATGAGCTGGGTGGTAAAGACTAATAGAGCCAACTGATACTGCAGGGAGAGAAAAGCAGGCCAAAGTCTAATGGCCTAAACTGGCGTTTGGTCAGCTCATGGGGCTTGTGCTGGCATTTGGTCAAAGGCCTGGTGCTGTACCACTGGGTCTTTGAAGAACAATGCCAAACCATTCGTTAATCTGAAAGAGTAATTTAGAGTAGGGTATGGGGTAATATTTTCCTTGTAGCCAAATTTACAGATAATAGAGGCCAGGGAAACATTCTAGTGTTCTATTACAAGTACATAAACAGCTATGAACATAGTCTGAGGCCTCTTAAAATTTAAGTGGAAAGTGATCATAATATTCTTGGCTATAAAATCATTGTCTATACAAAAGGAAATCACTTCACTTTTTCAACCTATGAAGGAAGTTTACAGATATTTTAACTATCTTGCTATAGTGCATTATTCCTAAAATCTGTGAATCATCTCCTTAGCTTCAAGAAGGTGAGATGTGCTAAACCCAAAGAATTCTCACCCATGTACTATAGATTTAGCTCTTACAAAAGACTAGAATTCCATCAGATGACCCCTGAAGCTACCCTCTAGACTTAAAAGTTTATTATAGAATGGTGGGAAAATTATGATTTCCTGTTTTAGAGTTTTTAGGTACCTTTGCATTCTTCCACTTCAACTCTTCCCTTTTATCTTTGTAGAAATTATGGCCCATAGAGGTTAACTTTCCCAAAGTTGAGTTACGGGCTTGTTTCTATTCAACAAAGATGTATGGATTACCTCCTATCTGCCTATCACATGCTGGGAATACAGAATAGGAAGAATAATAACAAAACATGTCCTAATAATTAAACACCCACACTAGACCCAGACTGCCAAGATTCCATTTTAGCTTGACCACTTACTAACTGTGTGAGCTTGAGCAAGTTTCTTAACTTTTTTACGCTTCAGCTTCATCATTTGTAAAATGGAATGATGATGATGAATATATGACTCATGGGATTATCTTAAGAGTTAAGTGAGTCAATATACTTAATGTCCTTAGATCAGAACAATGACTGGCACATAGTAAGAGCTATGTTGTTGTTATGTGCCAGTGAGTCAGACTCGACTCATAGAGACCCCTCCTTGGGTTTCTGAGGCAGTATCACTATGGAAGTAGATTGCCCCATCTTCCTTCCAAGGAGTGGCTGGTGGGTTTGAACCACCAGCCTTCTGGTTAGCAGTCAAGTGCTTTAGGCGCTATGCTACCAGAGTTCCTAAGAGCTATGTTAGTATTCCCTAATTAAAATACCAGGTTTCTGCCCTTCTGGAAGCTCTCTATCCTTTGTTAAGCAGACACTGAAGTGCTATACTAGCCAATCTAATTAGCTTGAGCACACAGACTTGTCTGTTTCACTGATGTGCCCATCTCAAGTGTCTAGTACAGTGCCTGGTACATAATATACTCGCTTTTAGTATTTGCTGAATGGTTGCCTGAATGGACCACAAAACCAAATTGTCAAGAAAATGATATCATGAGAAGTAAATATTTGAAGAGTAACTTAAAAAAGTGGGAAAGAAGAGCATTAATCATGTAGGTAGTAAAAGCAATGAGAGCACAAGCACAGGAGTGTGAAGGTAACTGACTTTCTTTTCCTATATACAACCTACTGTTTTCACCTTCTTTATTTGAGGGATTTGGAAATTAAACCACGGTTTGCCATGGAATCTGCAGTTCTCAGCTTCTGATGTATTATAAAGCAACATTCTGATGAAAACAGCTGCTAATTAAGACACCCAAGAGATTAGCAGTGGTTGTTTCGTTT
Organism: Orycteropus afer afer; assembly: GCF_000298275.1. Classification (NCBI taxonomy): domain Eukaryota; kingdom Metazoa; phylum Chordata; class Mammalia; order Tubulidentata; family Orycteropodidae; genus Orycteropus; species Orycteropus afer. The sequence goes on from NW_006922236.1 coordinate 411,569, forward strand.
AGTTTATGTTATTTCAGAAAGAGTTGGCTGATTTCAGAAAACCAGCAGGGATCAAGGCATTGAAGATGTATTTATTTAGTCCATCTGTTCATGGCCCAGAGAGGTTAACTTGCCCAAAGTTGAGTTGCTGGCTTGTTTCTAGTCAACAAAGATGTATGGATTACCTTCTACATTCCAAGTATCCTATCATAAGTATCCTCCCGGATGCAAGGTAGGGAGGAGCTGGGGCTGAGACAGAGCTGAGGGATCCAGGTAAGGGGAGGGAGACAGGCCACACACCCAAGAGGCAGGAAGAGGGGAAAAGCCAGGGACAATAGAGCTATGGGATCCAGGTAAGGGGAGGGCACAGAGGTTTCCAACACCTAAGGGAGACAAGCTTGTCTGTCAGTTTGTCATATGGGGCTTGTACGCCACTGGTGTTTCAGATGCCAGCAGGGTTGCACATGGTGTGTAGGTTTCAATGCAGCTTACAACCTGAGACAGACTAGGAAGAAGGAAGAGGTCATCCACTTCTCAAAAATTGACCAGGGAAAACCTTATGAATAGCAGAGAAACACTGTCTGATACATTACTGGGCAACTTTATGAATAGCCCTGAAACATTGTCCGATACAGTGCAAGAAGACTGTTGGAAAGCACTCAAAATATGAGTGGGAAAAAGCTCTGCATCATCAGAGTAGAACCAACCTTAATGAAATGGATAAAGTAAAGCTTTTGGGACCTCCATGGGCTGACGTGGCATGACTCAATTTGAGGAGAAACAGCTGCAAACATCCATTAATAATCAGAACATAGAATGTACAAAGTATGAAACTAGAAAAATTGGAAGTTGTCAAAAGTGAAATGGAGCCCATAAAGATGGATATCCTAGGCTTTAGTAAGCTTTTGGCCATTTTGAATCAGACAACCATATGATGTACTATGCCAGAAATGACAAATTGAAGAGGAATGGCGTGGCATTCATCATCACAAAGGATGTTTCTAGATCTGTCCTGAAATACAATGTTGTCCGTGATAGGACAATATCCATACGCCTACAAGGAAGATCCATTAATACTACTATTATTCAAATTTATGCACCAACCACCAAAGCCAAAGATGAGGAAATTGAAGATTTTTATCAACTTCTGCAGTCTGAAATTGACCAAACATGCAATCAATATGTGTTGCTTATCACTGGTGATTGGAATGCAAAAGTTGGAAACAAAGAGGAATCACCAATAGTTGGAAAATTTGACCTCGGTGACAGAAATAACGCTGGAGATCGCATGATAGAATTTTGCAAGACCAATGACTTATTCATTGCAAATACCTTTTTCAGCAACACAAATGGCAGCTATACACGTGGACTTCACCAGAGGGAGTACACAGGAATCAGATTGACTGCATCTGTGGTAAGAGGCGATGGAAAAACTCAGTATCTTCAGCCAAAACAAGGCCAGGAGCTGATTGTGGAACAGAACATCAACTGGTCATATGCAAGTTCAACTTGAAGTTGAAGACAATTAAAACAAGTCCACAAGAGCCAAAATAGGACCTTGAATATATCCCTCCTGAATTTAGAGACCATTTAAAGAATAAATTTGATGCATTGAACACCAATGACCAAAAACCGGAAGAATTGTGGGATGACATCAAGAGCATCTTCCATGCAGAAAACAAGAGGTCATTAAAGATATGAAAAAGAAAGAAAAGACCAAAATGGATGTCAGAAGAGACTCTGAAACTTGCTCTTGATCAAAGAGTAGCTAAAGCAAATGGAAGAAATGACAAGACAAAAGAGCTGAAGAGAAGATTTCAAAGAGCAGCTTGAGCATACAAAGCCAATTACTATCATGAAATGTGCAGAGACCTGGAGTTAGGAAACCAA
>NW_006922236.1:414852-419881 GCF_000298275.1 Orycteropus afer afer
CCAGAGGAAGTGCAGCCAGAATGCTCCTTGGAGGCGAGAATGGCCAAACTTTGTCTCACATACTTTGGTCATGTTGTCAGAAGGGACCATTCCCTGGAGAAGGATGCCATGCTTCGTAAGGTGGATGGTCAATGAAGGAGTGGAAGGCCTTCAACAAGATGAGTTGTCACAGTGGCTTTGGCGATTGACTCAAGTATAGCAAGGATTGTGGAGCTGGTGCGAGACCAGGTAGTGTTCTCTTCTGCTGTCCATAGGGATGCTATGAGTCGAAGACAGCTTGACAGCACCTAACAAAAACAAATATATATACATATACATATATATGTATATGTGTATACACACACAAACACACACACATATAATCTTTATTGACTCAGAGTTTATGGAATTAAAAAGTATGAGGTAGCTCTCATGGACATCTGTTGAACTGTCTGCTGATTACTTTACCCAGTACATGTTATCAGCATTGTTCTTTTTTTATCTTTTTTCCATAGTCCATCCACCAAAATTAAATTAATTGGGAGAAATACCCTTGCTACTGTTACATATACTATTTTGCATTCTTAGTCTTCACATAAAACCCTACATCATAATAGAAATTATAGGATCTCTGGTAGCGTAGTGCCTAAGGCACTTGACTGCTAACCAGAAGGCTGGCGGTTCAAACCCACCAGCCTCTCCTCAGAAGGAAGGTTGGGCAATCTACTTTTGCAGTGATACTGCCTTGGAAACCCAAGGAGGAGTCGTTATGAGTTGAATCTGACTCGATGGCATACAACAACAAGGCACTTGACTGCTAACAAGAAGGCTGGCAGTTCAAACCCACCAGCCACTCCTTGGAAGGTTGGGCAATCTACTGCCGTAGTGATATCGCCTCGGAAATCCAAGGAGGGGTCGCTATGAGTCAGGTCCATCTCCACGGCACCTAACAACAACAACATATCCAAAATTCATTTTCTGCTTCTTTCTTGCAATAAACTCTTTGACATTATTCAGTATATTGTAGGTCTTGCTATAAAACTATGTTTCCCAGCCTGCTTGGCAGCTGGAAGTTCATGTGACAGTTGATACCAAAAAACCAAACTCACTGTCATCAAATTGATTCCAACTCACAGGGACCCCCTTTGGGTTTCCGAGGCTATAAATCTTTATGGAAGTAGATTGCCTAGTCTTCTTTCTGTGGAGCGGCTGGTAGATTTGAACTGCCAACCTTCTGGTTAGAAGTCAAACGCCTTAGACATTACACCACCAGAAATTCTGCCATTAATGTGAAAGCCAAAGTTACTATGTAAGACTTTCAAGAATGTTCTTTAAAGGAAAATAACTTAGTGTCATAGCACTCAAGCTTGGGCCATAAGTCCTCCAAGCTGCTCCCAGGCAAAGATGAAGGACTGCAGGGTCCTAGAGGAGGCCATCCTGCCCAATGTAGGACTCCTCTAATGAGCAACATTTGCTCAGGGACTCCCCATTGGCCTGGCTGAGACTTTCTAGAATGGCAGTGCAGTCTGAGACTCTTCCTGTCTAGTCCTTCCTTGCTGCTTTCACAGGTGTTAGATCTGCTTCCAGGTCAGAAGGCTTACCTGCCAACTCCTGTTCACTCCTTGTTTATCTTTCACAGTTGCTTCCTCCCAATAAATCTCTTTTACATCTAAAAAAAAAAGGAAAATAACTCAGATTACACTCACTATTGTCCCTTTCCTCTTCATTCTGCCTAGAACATGGTCTTGATGCCTGGGATCAGGCTTGGAACAGGTGCTATTTTGGTATTATGAAGATGGCTGAGTAGGAAGACGGAAGTCTGGATCTCTGACATCATGGAGCTACTACTGTCTTAGTTTCCTAGTGCTACTGTAACAGAAATACCACAAGTGGGTAAATTTAAAGAACAGGAATTTATTTTCTCACAGTTTAGAAGGCTAGAGTCTAAATTCAGGGCACTGGCTACAGGGGAAGTTTCTCTGTTAGTTCTGGGGGAAGATCCTTGTCTCAGTTTCTGCAGCCCTGGTAGTCTTAAGTTCCTTGGTGATCTCCAAGTGACATCTGTCTTCACCCATTTGTGCTTACTTGTCTCTGTCTATGCTGCTCTTTATAACTCAAAAGTGATTAGGTTTAGAGTACACATTACATTGATAAGTTCTTGTTAACATAACAAACAAAATACTATTTCCAAATGGGTTACATTCACAGGTATAAGGGTTAGAATTCCAACACATATTTTAGGGGAAAACAATTCAATGCATAACATTCCACTCTTTAGCCCTCCAATATTCATATCTTTCCTATGTGCAAAACACAGTCACCCTGTCACACACACCAACCCTGGACTATTTACCTTAGGGTGCTTTGTACTACTGTAAGCAAAAATAAAATTTCTAATTTGCTCAACCACTATTTGTTTGGTTTTTTTAATTGCTTTATTCCATGGACTCAAACTCAAATCCTGATTATTGTTTGTTTGCTTTTGACAGAACTGCTCCCTTAGAATCTTGTATTGGTTCAAAGGCAGCCTGGTACGAAAACAATATGAGTATCAGTAAGGGGATTTCAATAGTCCTCCAAGCCTGACTTCTAGTGTCAACCTATCAGGCTCTGCACTCTGCCTCTCTCTTCCATCTCATGCACATTCTGTGGGTCATGTAAGACATAATCCAATAGTTTAGAGGTTTGGGAAGACTCTTTCTTGATTGTGGAGACTTCCTCAAATGATAAAGAATAAAAATGCCAGATGCTTGCTGTGGTAGTTCAGTTTGTGTGTCAACTTGGCTGGGCCTGGCTGAGTGGCTGGGCAGCTGGATGTAGTATTCCCCATGATGAAACTGGTAATCAACTCCATGGTAGAATCTACTGTGGGCAGCTGAGTAGCTGCCTTAGGGAATGTGGTCTGCTTCCTGTATATAAGCAGAAGCCTTGGGGATGGTCTCTAGCTTATGGCATGCTTGGCCCCTGCATGTAGCCATGTCATTGTTCAGCAGCCTGACATACTCTGCTGATCCTGGGACTTAAAATGGACTTGAATTAATGGCCTGCTGTGTGGTTTGGTAACATCAGGACTGTGCCATTTTATTTGTCAACCTTGGGCTTGTTAGCCTCAGCAGCCAGTAGCTGATGGAGTGAAAAGATGCCTCTAGCTTCAGTGGGCTGGGAGCAAGAGGCAGAGCTGAAGGCCGAGGCCGAGGGGCTTTCACACAGCCCCTAGAGCTTGGCACTTTGAACTTGGATTTAAAGCCTCCAAATTGTAAAAGAATAAACTCCTGTTTGTTAAAGCCATCCCATTTGTGGTATATTTCTTGTCAGAGCAGCACTAGGTAATCAGAACACTTGCTTTGGCATGTGACCTAATCTCTGCTCAAAGAGACCTAAGGGGAAGGTGGGTGAGAAGCTTCTCTAATGAAAAGGTACACATGGGAACAAATGTCCCTTCTTTTCTATAAGAAGTGATGTCTAGAAATGCTGAGTCATCTTGTGATCACTGACATGGTGAGAGTGTCAAAGACCTGATGGAAAGTACTTGGGTCCTTAACCAAGCTGAGTCATGGTATCAACCCTGGACACCAGATGGTCTTCAAATATCTGGTGATTATTTACTCTACTTTTGTGGATATTTTATTACTGACACTTGAAAGAACTCAACTGATACAAAGGTGTCAGAATAGGACTGGCTGCCCACTTCAGAGTTTCTAGTGCTCTTACTTTAAATCAAGCTTCTCAACTCCTCAGCCAAGTAGGACAATTTCTTAGTTTCTGTTCTGCTGGTTGTTCAAACATGCCCACACAGGTCTGAATCTTCAAGGAGTGTAGTTTAGGCTTTATGCTGGGATTACTTGAGGTAGTCCTCATTTTAATTCTTAATTTTTTTAAATATTGCAAATTTTAATACAATAAAAACTTGTGATATGCTCTTATTTTTAAAATAGTTTTTATGATCAATGAAAAGTATTTACAAGGGAAACCTGGTTATTAGAAAAAGTCAGTATTATACAAAAAATACACAAACATGAGTTAAAAATATAGAGTCAAATATACTCCTTAGCTTTTATAACCTATTTTAAATATTTGAAAATAATTTGCAGGATTTTAGGAATAGTTAATGTCATTCCAACAAGATATCAAAGGATAAATATTTTGTTTGCCAGAAATGAATTTTACCATCTTCCCATTGTATATTCTAATGTATCTCTAGATTAGATACTTGCTCCCAGTGCTCCCACCACCTAATATCTGGTGGTATTTATTATGTCTTAAAGCAGGTGAGTACCATAGGATATGTGGCTGATTTCTGTCTAAACTTTCAAGATACATGTAAATTTCAAGTTGTTCTTTGGTTTCTTTTCACTCAATGGCAAGATAGCCAATTCTAAAATGAACCCCTACTCTATCTTCATAAAACACTTAAAAGTGAAAATTTCTGTCAATTATCAGAATAGTTTCAAACTCATATGCAAAACATTGGAATGAGTGAACTTTTTACTTAAAGAAAGAAAAAACCAACCCAGAGATTTTGACAACTTAGAAATGTAGTTTTTGTTTTTTTCCTGAAGAAGATATCAAATAACTGAGAGGAGATCTCAAACTTGATATAATTAGGGAAAATAAACTTATATCTTTGTGTATTCCACAATATCTTTGTGTACTGTTACCAAGAATGTTAAGCTTCCTGAATGATAAAGTGGTATTCCAAGAGAGGAAAGACTGCTAAACAGAGATTCTTGAATTATCTTTTAGAAAAGATTAACTAATTTAGTAAGAAAATAATGGCTTAGACTAGGACTGGGGGTCTATCAGAAAGAAAAAAAACAAACTCTGGTCTAAATAAGAATTAGATAAATTATTTGTATAGCTATTACTAGAGAATTTTGACCCTTCTTTAGGTCACAATTTGATTTTTATTATATTAGCCAGAACCTAGGGAGCTCTGGTAGCATAGTGGCTAAGGCACTTGACTGCTAACCAGACGGCTGGCGGTTCAAACCCACTAGCCACTCCTCGGAAGGAAGGTTGGGCAATCCTACTTCCGTAGTGATACTGCCTC
>NW_006922236.1:419981-421556 GCF_000298275.1 Orycteropus afer afer
TAGTGATACTGCCTCAGAAACCCAAGGAGGGGTCGCTATGAGTCAGGTCTGACTCGACAGCACATAACAACAACAACAACAAGGGATAGACTTGGTCGCTGTTATCCCTACGTAACACCCAACAATTTAGTAAATGCCTTACTAAACAAGTTCAAGAGGTACAAGAGAAATGTAAACATGAGATGTGAATAGGATGTGTCTTCCTTAGCAGGGCTCAGACCACAGCAGAAGATACAACTGAAGAACCATAGCCATAGAATCAGAGCAGAAAGGAATGTGAGCAGTCAGATCATCTTAATTTTTATAAATGAGAAAACACATCCAGGGTCTTATCATTTTTTGGCACATTCTGGATAAAATATCAGGTCTCCTGATTCTTTCAGTTCAGTGTTCTTCCCACCCAGTTCATCATTTGGTCAAAGGGCTATTCAGTGCATGAAGGGTGGTGGTGGGGAGCATACTTGTGTGTCAGTGTATCAGTAATGAGTACGAATTTTCTCCTAAGAGTGAAGGAAAATAGAAAGGAAGTTGCTATGGGTCTCTAAATCTAAAAGACCAAAAAAAAGAAAGAAAATAAACTCCATCAAAAGTAGATTGCCCCTCATAAAAAATGGGACCAGGTTTGCTGGTCAGACAGAGCCTGGTGGAACTCCTGAGACTGTGGCCCCTAGCTGCCCTTCAGTTCTGGAATTAAACCCATTCCTGTGGCTTCCAGCTAAACAAAAAAGAGGCATATGAGCTGAACATTTACATTAAGTAGATACACTCCTTGGAGAGATCAATCATGGGAAAATAGAAGGGTGTGCATGCACAGGGAGACAGCTTGGGGGCAGGAATGCATGGGAGGGAAGGACACAGGGAAGAGGTAACTATTGGGAGGATGTGGGAAGAGCTGTTGCATTGTGGGAAACTGCAGTCAATGTCATGAGACAAAGTGTATATGAACTGAAGTATGGCAAATGAATTTGCTCTGTAAACTTTCACACAAATCACAATAAAAATTTAAAAAAGAAAAAAAAAAGGACAGTTCCAGCAAGATGGTGGACTAGGCAGAAAGACTGCACAGACCCTCTGCAACAAAGAAAAGGGAAACCAATTAATACAGACACAAAAGATAGTCCTGGACCCCTGAGCCTTGAAGGGAAGGATATAGAAGTGGACTAAACCCCAAATAGCAGAAGAATTTGCATGAAAATACCAAAGAAGGAGACATATGGAGTTGCGGTCTGGCAGCAGGCATGAGAGATCCTGACGGCACAGACAACTTGGAGATTCCCGAGTGATGGTAGGACTTAAGAATTAACCTGAAAATCACCCTGCTAGCCAGGGACTGCACAGAGGACTGTGCGTAGTCACTGGGGAACAAACGGAGAAGGTGAAGAGAAAGGTGGGCTGAGCTGTGGACTTTTGCCAGTCCGGAGGACGCTGCCATTTTGAAGGTTTAAAAAGCGGCTTGACTATTGTGGATATTTAAAGAGATAGCACTCTCGCAGATTCCTGGGGCTTAAGAACATGTTCTGCTTTCCAGCAACCCCAAGGACACTCGGGACCTGCAAGACTGACAAATTCTTTGAA
>NW_006922236.1:423953-431524 GCF_000298275.1 Orycteropus afer afer
GCAGGGGACATCAAGCTCAATTTGCATAACATACTATATAAAACATTGTTCCACCTCCTACTTTGGCAAGTAGCCACTGGGATCTTCAAAGCTAGCAAGCTGTCATCTAGATGCAATGATGGGTCTCTCCTCGTCCAGAGCAAAGAAGAATGAAGAAAACCAAAATTCATGGAAACAATTAGTCCCAGCAATTGGTACACCATCCGATCTGCAGCCTACACGACTATGAGACCAGAAGAACTAGATGGTGCCCGGCTACCACTGTCATCCACTTGGAAGGGGATTTGTGTAGCAGATCCTTGATAGAGAGGGAAAACAATGTAGAAAACTCAAAATCATTTGGAGAAAAAAAGAAGGGGGTGGGGACCAAGTTTGCTGGTCTAATAGAGCCTGGTGGAACCACTGAGACTATGGCCCCTATCTGCCCTTCAGGGCTGGAATTGAACCCACACCTGTGCTTTCCAGCCAAACAGACGACAGGCATATGAGTTGAACATTTACCTGAGGTAGATACACTCCTTGGAGAGAACAATCATTGAGAAAGAAGGGCTGCCTATGCACAGGGAGACAGCTCATGGGGCAGGAGTCCATGGAGGGATGGACACTGGGAAGAGATAATTATGGGGATGAAGTGGGAGGGCAGCTGTTGCATTGTGGTAAACTGGTCAATGTCATGAGACAAAGTATATGTAAACTGCTATATGGACAGTGAATTTGCTCTGTAAATGTTCACCCAAATCACAATAATTAAAAAAAAAAAAGAGAGAACATAAAAAAAAAATCTCCCAAATAATAGTCTCATTTGGGTGGCAAGGACTGCTACAAACTTTATGATCTCTGTTAGAAATGCCATTCACCGCTCTCACCCTCAGGGCTCTGGCCAGTAGTGCATAAAGACAAAGAACTGAGCTAAATGGGAGTCAAGTATGAGAATTATTAGGACTTTAGTGATGACTAGATTGGATATGGCATGGCTGAGTGTAGGGGAAAGGGTAAGAACCCTATCCTAGTGTGTTCACTAGAGGGATCACAAAGGAAAGAAGAGGCAGCAGATGTGCGTGAGCAAATGTGCATTTTCCAAGTTTCAAAGCATCAAAGCAGGGCCCCCTGGTTAAAAAAAAAAAAAAAAAAAGGATGTCAGGTGCTCACCAATCTCACCAAGATAAGACACACCTCTTTTTTCATAGGCCCTGTTTTTAATAGGCAGGACAAGTTTCTTGTTTTCTTTTTTGCTTTTCAAAAAATTCCCAGTTTCTCTCAAGTTTATTCTTTTAATGAACTTAAGATTTTTCAGATATATTATTTGAATCCTAGAAATAAGAAGAAGGTGGATAGCATATTGTTTTAATGTCATGTGGGAGGAAGGCCACTTAGGATTGCAGGAAAATGTACTTAACTCATTGTTTACTATTGTTAAAGGTCTCTGACTTAGTGAAATTATTTTCTTCATTTGTAGATTTTTGTCTGGTAAAAATGTAAATAATTTTTAAAAAAATGTGTGTGTATGTATGCTTTCATTGTGAGTTAGGTAGAAATTTAAAGAGCAAATTGGTTTTCCATTCAACAGTTCATATACATTTTGTTTTGTGACATTCACTGCAATCCCTAAAATGCAACAGCACTCTTCCCACATCCTTCTTGTGTTTACCATTTCCATTCATCCTTCTTTCCTTTCCCTTTCTGCCTTCTGAACTTTATTCCTGTGTATATGCTGACCTTTTAATCTCTATGGTTGATTGTTCTATAGAATCCATACCTCCTGGGTGTTACTGTTCTCCTTATAGGCCTGTTGTTTGGCAAAGCTGAGCCACAGGGTTGAATTCCATTCCAGGCTTGAAGGGGTCTCTATTAGACTGGTAAGCCTGGTCTTCTTTATGATTTGAGTTTTGTTCCACAATTTTCTTCCCCTGTGTCCAGGACCTCCTATTGTGATCCCTTTCAGAGCAGTTGGCAGTGGCAGCTGGACACCATCTTGTTCTTCTGGTCTCAGGGTTGTAGAAGCTGGCTTTTACATGGTCCCTTCGTCCTTTGGACTAGTTGTTTCCATATGTCTTTGATTTTTTTCACTCTGCTTTGGACAGGGAGAAGCCAATAGTTGTACCTTAGATGGCCACTCATAAGCTTTTAAGACCCCAGTTGTTACTCACCATAGTAAGATGTAGAACATCGTCTTTGTAGATTACATTATACCAATTGACCTAAAATGCAAATACCTTCTGTCACATGAGATAGATTTCAAAGTTTTATGATCTATAGAGCTTTAAATAGTTCATTTAAAAAAAAAAAAATCAAATTTAGTAATCTTATACTAACATTTCTTTGTTGAATTGCTTATATGTATATCTAATTTTTGAAATGCTCTCTGGATCAATCATATTATCTTACTGGTTTCCTCATTAATTAATGAATTAAATAAGATACTTGACATGTGTTCATTTTATATGTGCTGGATACTCACGATACTACCTCTTTGAAAATTATCCTTTGACAGAATCATTTTTTTTTCTTAGTACTCCTTCAAAAAATATCATGTTGGGATTATTATTGATATTGCATTCTATTTATAGATTCTTTTAGAGAGAATTGACATCCTCACAACACTGAGATTTCCTCCCCAAGAACTGTTGTTGTTAAGTGCCGTCAAGTTGGACCTGATGCACAGAGACCCCTCTTTGGGTTTCTGAGGCAGTATCACTATGGAAATAGATTGTCCAACCTTCCTTCCGAGGAGTGGCTGATGAATTTGAACTGCCAGCCTTCTGGTTAGCAGTCAAGTGCCTTAGGCACTATGCTACCAGAGCTCCTTCTCTAAGAACTAGTCTTCCTTAAACTTTGCTCAGAGTTTATGGTTTTCTTCATTTAGATACTATGCATTTCTTGTCTGGCTTATCCTTGGGTTAATTCGTGTTTTTGTTTGTGTTAATGAGAAATTGTTTCCATTTCTATTTTCTAACTGGTTATTTTCTGACTATAAGAAAATTACTGTTTTCTGTATTTAGTCTATAATCTACCTTTTACTGAATTCTTAAATTATTTTGAATAGTTTTCTTTTTAGTTTTTCCAGTTATATTGCATTATATTCAAATAATTATAATTTTGTCATTTTCTTGCCAATATTTATCATTTTTATTTTATTCTTATAAATTACATTCAGAACAGTGTTGAATAATGGAGGCAATAGTGGGCACCCTTCTTTTGAATAACATCAAACTAATATATTGTACAATTTTCAAAAGGCACTAGAGAGAAAGCATATTTTTAATAAATTAAACAGAGGGGAAGGTATCTTTAGATAGTTTAATCTTTATGCTTTACTCAGTTTCCTTCTCCTGCCAATATACCTCAAGTCTTAAGTCCTTGATATATTGAAGACAAGTAGGCCTCTCCCTTTGATATTCACATACCAACATACCAGATATTTTACTATTATTAGTTTAATTATCTCCATAAAATGTATGGGAGCTCTGGTAGCATAGTGGCTAAGGCACTTGACTGCTAACCAGAAGGCTGGTGGTTCAAACCCACCAGCCACTCCTCAGAAGGAAGATGGGGCAATCTACTTCCATAGTGATACTGCCTTGGAAACCCAAGGAGGGGTCGCTATGAGTCGGGTCCGACTTAATGGCACATAACAACAACAACAACATAAAATGTATATTCTCTTGGCATTTGCTTGGCATATCAAAGAAATTGCTGCTTTGAGAGGTAAGAGAGGTGAAAGAAAGTGTTTTTTAAAGTTGGGTATGAACTTACAAAAGGCTTGTAACAGGATGTACCATTCCTGTCGCCCTGTCTCCAAGAGTGCCTATCCAGGTGAAGGGGAGGCCCAAACAAATAGCCTTCCTTTTCTGCCAAATGGCCTTGCCAAGGGCAGGGCCCCTATTATGGACTCTGAGGAGCTGAAAGCTGAATACAGAATACTTTTCTTTGCCTCTTGCCTGTGGAGCAGGCTTGTCTGCCCCAGATCACACTTGAATAGATGAAAAGAATTCGTTTTTTGCCTTGGCTTCAGGCCTACAGTGGAGGCCACAAAGGCACTTACAGACACACTGGAGTGGAAGAGTGGCAGAAAAGGGAAGAGAAGACTTTGGAAATTTTGGGAAGAAATGAACGACTCCTCAGGAACATTTCCAGCTGATGTAGATTATATTATTTAAATGGACCTTTTGCTCTTATTTGGAAAAATGAAAATTACAAAGAAAGTAATTACAGCCTCCTTAAGGAAATCTAGGTAAACAGAAAGTTATCAGCACTGAAGTTGAGACCCTGGGATATGAGAAAACATATTATGCACAAGATGGATTTTCTCCCTGAAGCTTGATTCAAGAATTTCAGAGTTTAACCAAAGTAAGAGAAATGTTGGTTCATGAATGATAATAATGTTGGGGAACCTAGCAGTGATTTTTGTCAATATACTTTGTTTGAGGGGTTTGTGAAAACTGGTCTGTTTGTTTAAAAGTTGTCTTTAGAAATAGCTGGGAAAGCAAGTTCTTACTCTTTCTACTCTGGTTCCAAAATAACAAACTCACTGCCAGTCCAGTCAGATCCGACTCATAGCGACCCCTTCTTGGGTTTCTGAGATGGTATCACTATGGAAGTGGATTGCCCAACATTCCTTCCAGGAGTGGTTAGAACCAATGAAATGAGATTCTCATGTCTGAGAATGTGCTTGTCCTGGAGAGTTGTGTGGAACAGAGTGCAGGCCATGTTTAGGAGAGAGCAGTCTGTAGTTCTAACCAGGCATTGAAAAAGAAAGTAGGGTCCATAGGACCTAAGCCAGTGGAGAAGCTTCATCCTACTAGTTACCAGTTTTGGCTATTTCCAAATGATAGGAAATACAAGGTTGTTGGTTTTTGTTTTTCCCCTAAGAACAGTAGAACTATCAGGACTATGATTTTAATGGTGAAATATCTTCAGTAATGTTTCTCTATAATTTTATTTCTATATGCTTCATTTGATGCTTTGCTAGTGTGTGAAAAACTGATTTACCATGGTGTTGACTGTGACTCATGGTGACCCATGTGTGTCAGAGTGGAACTGTTCCATAGGCTTTCATTGGCTTGATCTTTTGGATGTAGACTGCCAGGCCTTTCTTCTGATGTGCCTCTGAGTGAACTTGAGCTTCCAACTTAGCAGCCAAATGTGTTAACAATTTGCATCACCCACAGACTCCTGCTTAGGTGAAGGATGATGTTTTCATGTCTGGTGTGGGGCCCTGAGCCCCTATATCAGCACCATCTGGGATGCCTGTTGAAATGCAGAGTTCCAGGCTTCACCCCAGAGCTATTGAATCAGAATATCTGGAAGGGAAGAAAAATGTGCATATTTAATTACCTCTCCAGGTGATTTCTCTAAACACAATGGAGCTCTGGTAGCATAGTGCCTAAGGCACTTGACTGCTAATCAGAACGCTGGCGGTTCAAACCCACCAGCCACTCCCCAGGAGGAAGGTTGGGCAATCTACTTCTGTAGTGATACTGCCTTGGAAACCCAAGGAGGGGTCGCTATGGGTCAGATCCGACTCCACGGCAATGGTTGCCTTTTTTGTTGCCAGGTGATTTCTCTAAACACAATGGAGTTTGAGAAGAACTGCGGCTCTGCAGGCACAAAGACCTGAGTTCAAACCACAGTGCTGTCAGTTACTCTGCCATCTTAGGGAAGTCGTTTAACTCCTGTCTCAGTTTTCTGGCTGAAAAAGTATAATTATGCCTACTTTTTTACTGTTGTTGCAAATATTAAGTGACATATTCATAGTCAGTTAATGTTAACAGTTTAGAATGGACCTACGGTAAATGTTCATTATTAGCTATTATATTTGCTCTCATCTTAATAAGCCTTCTGGAAGGTCAGAGTCTCCTGAGTGGCTACAAATCAGTCTGGTTTACACTTCAGCAGTCTCTCCTTCATTGCCCCTCGCACAGCCCATCCTTCCACATACTCTACCCTAGTATGCAAAGGTCAGTTTATGTAAGCCCTTGTCCCAAGAATCTGTGCAGGACAACTTTCCCTGAGGCTCTTGACCCCACTGCCTTGGTTTATTTTGTCTCTTTGCCCCTTTTCTGTTCTCTGGCTTTCATACTGCTTCTTTTTTTAATGGTTCGATTTAAGATTTATTTATATATTTATTTAAACTTTATTGTGCTTTGGGTGCAAATTTAGGAGCTCTGGTGCTGTAGTGCCTCAGGCATTTGACTGCTAATCAGAAGACTGGCAGTTCAAATCCATCAGCCACTCCTTGGAAGGAAGATTGGGCAATCTACTTCCATAGTGATACTGCCTCGGAAACCCAAAGAGGAATCACTATAAGTGGGATCTTATTCGGGCAGTGAGCTTGTTTTTTTTTTTTTTTTAAGTTTGGATGCAAATTTATAGAGCAAAATTTGTTTTACATTCAACAGTTCATGTTCATTTGATTTCATGCTCCGATTACCATCCCCGACCATAACAAACTCTCCTCTCCTCCTGTCCCTGTGACTATCCCCTCTCTGTGCCCTTTTTAACTATGCCCTCCTGTCTATCCAGCTTTCCCTCTATGTGAATGCTGTCACCCTGGTGCCCCGTGGCTGGTTGCTCTAAGGCGTGTATCTCCCTAGAGTTGTTGTTGTTGTTATGTGCCGTTGAGTTGGACCTGACTCATAGCGACCCCTCCTTGGGTTTCTGAGGCAGTATCACTACAGAAGTAGATTGCCCAACCTTCCTTCCGAGGAGTGGCTGGTGGGTTTGAACCACCAGCCTTCTGGTTAGCAGTCAAGTGCCTTAGGCACCACGCTACCAGAACTCCTCTCCCTAGAGTAGGTGGGTGCATTGCCCTGGGATAGGTGTTCTGCACGTAGGTCTGTATACTGTTGGGCTGAGATCCAATCCATGGGAGTGAGTCCAATTCTAGGCCTGAAGGGTGACCTGGGGCAATAGTCTTGGGGGTTCCACCAGCCTCTATCCAACCAGTAATTCTGGTAATTTTTGTGTTTTTGAATTTTGTTTCATATTTTTCCTCCCATTCTATCCAGAATATTCAAGTTTGATCCCATTCCAAGAGGTTGACATTGGTAGCCCGGCACCATCTAGTTCTTCTGGTCCATCATATCCTTGGACTAATTGTTTCTAGATGCCTTTGATTTTCTTTACTCTGCTTCAGATGAGAGGAGATCAATAGATGGCTTCTCAAAAGTTTTTAAGACCCCGATCACTACTCACCAAAGTAGGTTGTGGAACAAGATTTTTATGTACTATGTTGTGCTACTTGAGCTTGTTGTCTCCTGAGACTATGGTCCCAAGTTGGCAGGCCTGGTGATTCTCTCTCAGGGTATGTGGTTGTCTCTGAGAGGTTACTCCAACTCTGTCTTCTGTTGCTTCTGTAATGTGTGTGGCTAGTTTTGTAGCACAAGTGCATATGTGAAGATTATCTTCAACTAAATCTATCCTTGGTCTAGGGAATATTCCTGTTTGCTGACCCCCACCTGATCTTCTCACTTGCCTATGTGTGGAATTAAAATTTAATGTTTCAACATGACAAAGAGAGGCCACCATTAAGACCAGTAAAAAGGCGGGCCCCAGTTCCTGGAAAATTACAT
>NW_006922236.1:431704-440671 GCF_000298275.1 Orycteropus afer afer
TATGTGTGTTGGAAGCTCGGGGCTCTACTCCTCTGCCCCTGCGTGGGATATGAGTCGAGCCCCAGCGCGCTGGAACTCCGAATAAACTCCTCCTGCTTTTGCATCAAGAGACGTCTTTCGTGAGTGATTTCGGGTGGCGTTATCCCTGACTTGGGTTGGGGGAGCCCTGCCGTGGGGGGAACCCAACATATGCATTCATCTGTAGCCTGGTGTTTGGTGTTAGTGGTGATGCAGTATTGTGCATATACTATTATTTGCCTGTGTTGTCTATATCTTATGTGCAGGTTTCAGTGTGCTTCCTTGCCCTAAATGTTATCATGCTGGTCATAGACTCTTTCCATACTGTCCCTCCCCTCACTCAAATCAACATGTGACCCCCAACTAGTCATACTGCTTCTTGACTCAGGCTTGACTTGGCCTCTTCAGGCTCCCTTTGCTGTTTCATGATTCTTATCTCTCTTGAATCTGTATACTATCTTTATTTGGGTCTGTGTAAAAAACTCTTCCTCACCCAGCCTCTTTCCTGTCAGAGGAAGGAGTTCCAGACAAACCACACCTTAAGTGTATGTTCTTGGGGAACAGATGTATACAGAGGAGTAGAAAACAAGGAAAGTATTTGCTTAAAAATACTCACCCCTCCTGTAGAACTTTTGGTCCTTAACTGTATTTTATGAAAGCCTTTATGTTTGCTTTAAAACTCCGTTCTTTTTGCCATTCTAAACGAAGCTGAAAGGTGGGTTTGTGCTGAAGTCTTTTCAGGAAGGAAGGTGTGCTCAGTAGGGTGTGTGAGAATAATTAAAACAGCATTGTGAGCACGACAGCTTCCAACTCAAGGAGTTGGTTATTAACTTCTCTGAGCTTGAAATGCCAAATATGTGAGAGTGGGTGGTTATGATTTCTCTCTCTCTCTTGTGTTTCTCATACTTGTTAAGATTCAACAACTGGGTACTTTCCCCAAGAGAATAGTATAGAAAAGAAACATCCCTAACATAGTTGTCCTTCCTTAGTGGTTGAGTGAAAATATAAGCTATATGAAAGAGAGCAGGATGTAATAATGTTCCTGTTGAATCTCAAAACACCATCTGTAAACTAATTCATTCTTACACCTTTGTACTGGAAGGAGTTGGAAAATAGTATTGTCCTTGGTGTTCAGGTGTGAGGTTGGAGGAATGGAAGCATTCGTTAATTTCCCCAAGGTTGCTCTCTAAGTCTCTGGTGAAGGGAGAGTTTCTGTAACAGCAGCAATTAGCACTTCTTAAGTACCCAGTAGCCCTTGACACTGCCGACCCTCAGTCCCTGGAGAATTACACTTCTGAGAAATAATTCATTCTCTCTTTGTCTATCTCTGTGTGTGTCTCTCTTTCTTACATGTGGCTGCATACAAGGGTTGTCTTTCCTAGGGTAACTGATATATTTTGATCAGGTGCAATAGTGGTTCAGTGGTAGAGTTCTTCCCTTCCGTGTGGGAGGCCAGAGTTTGATTCCTGGCCAATTCACATCATGTGCAGCCACCACTCGTCTTTCAACCTGTCAGCAGAAGCTTGTAGGTGAACCGGTTTCAGTGGCACTTTCAGATTAAGACAGACTAGGAAGAAAAGCCTGGTGATCCACTTATGAAAATTAGCCAATGAAAATGCTATGGAGCACAATGGTCTGATCTTTCATGGTGCATGGGGTCCCCATGGATTGGGAACCAACTCGATGGCAGCAAACAACATATTTTGATAATGCACCTAAGAGTGTTGATACAAATAAAGTCCTGGCTTTGTGGATAAAAATAATTGCACTATCTCCATGGGGATTACAGTGCACCAGATCTGAATTCTGAGAAACACCACATCACAGTTATGTTGCTTGGAAGTGAAACAAAAAATTAAGGTCTCAATATTTAAGATCATTTTAGAGACCATGTAGTAATGAAAAGAAAATATGAGATAAACAGATTTATAATTGAAGAAATTTCATGTATTTAGAAAGTACATGAAATTTGAGAATAAAATTCACAAATATCTGGGGCAGGTACTGAGGGAACAAGTTGAGAACTGAAAGTGTTTCTTATAATAAGCTGAATTTAAATAGTAATTAGTAGCAGACAGCATTCGATGTATTCCCAACTGCTCAAAGATTTTGGTCAATTATAAACGCTTTGTAAGAACATGGGTGGACTTTGGAACACTACCGGTTAGATCAGCCAAAGTATGGGTTCAAAGAGCACAGAACCAGTTACTGAGACCCTCCTCAGGACTTCCCACAGGAAAATGGGATATAGTGTGTCTAATCCTCTTTTAAGCAAACACCTCTCCTGGGAATTTTAACTTTTTAAACTAAACATGAAATTTTAGGTATCAGCCAATAGATAAGGGAAGATTTCTGACTTTTAGAGTATGCTGTGCAGACCCATTTAACAACAAGGATAATTCACTAGCCATTGTTAATTATAGCAAAAAATCACAACACTAGAAATATCTAAAAACAGGAAAATACTAAAGGAATTACAGAATGCACACGATTATATAAAAAATGACATAGAGAAATATTTACTGACATGAAAAGATACAAAATATTAAGGGAAAATCATATTAAATACATTATTTTTGGTATGATCAAAAATTTATATATGTATATACATATACATGTGTATGAAAGTATGTTGGGCACATGTACCAAAATATTAGTAATGATTATCTCTGAATTATAGGATTATACATTTTTAAATTTTATTGCCATTTCTAATTTTTCAATAAGTTTTACTGTTTTTAATCTTTATTTTTTTTTCTAACACAGAGTATTATACATAATGCTTCCAAGTAAGAAAAAATGTTGTTATTTAAAATAAATATAAAGTGCCACACTCTCTTTCACCTCCTAAAGTAAAGAGAGATTCATGAACAGCTTAGTCACTCATCAATCATTCATGCCTCCTATGTTCCAGGTGTCAGGTATAGGAATCTAGACTATATAAAACTGTTCAGCCCCCAGAGTTTCTCCATAAAGGAGACTGGGGAAATTTCCATGGTGCAAGGCTACCGGGCAGAGTTTCCAATGGCAGTAGATTACTGAAGTTCCTTTTATTGCACCCTGGAAACATGTAGAATATCAAGCTATTCTTTGAAGTAGAACAGTTTTTGTTGTTCCTCTCAGGTCACCTTCTTGGGTTCCTGCTGTTTCTGGCCACTGGGCCATCTCTGGAACTTTAAAATTAGTTACTGACACAGATTCCTATAAGCATAATCTGGCATATAAAATTTATTTCTGAGAACCCAAGTCAAGTCAGACCAAGTTGAAAGATTGTGCACCAGCAGACAACAGTTTACATTACAGCTTGTCTTTGTTCTTTTAGCCATGTGTGACCTTTCTGCTCCTTCCTGCTGATACCATCCCCAAAAGAAAAATACAATCTGTTCAGCCTAATGGAGCTTTTTCCCTCCTGAGCCTTAGTGGAGAATAAAAACAGCAGCTGCATGACTTTTACATAATGTAAATACTTTGTTTACTTTTGTATTTAATTTATGCATCTGTCCAATGTTTGCACAGCTGTTTGATATTTGTATACCCATAGAGTAGCCTCAACTGATTTTATCCATCTTAAATTCCAAACATTGATAAACTGAGGGGTCTTCACATTCTTTTTTCTTTGCCCAGTCTCCAGTATAGTGACATACAGATGAGAGTTTAATAAGAAGGATGCTTGTCACAGAGATTGTGTCATCTTAAAGATACCCTTCTCCTTTGGTAAAAGGGACCTGACCTGACTTTGTTCCCTGTAATAGGACACTTTTGTAGTATCAATGTTGAGGAAGTTTTATCCATCCCAAGAAACTGCACCAGAGCATTTGGGGAGGTGTTGTTGTTGTTATGTGCCGTCGAGTCGACCCGACTCATAGCGACCCCTCCTTGGGTTTCCGAGGCAGTATCACTACGGAAGTAGAGTGCCCCATCTTCCTTCCGAGGAGTGGCTGGTGGATTTGAACCGCCAGCCTTCTGGTTAGCAGTTAAGTTCCTCAGGCACTATGCTACCAGAGCTCCTAAGGGGAGGTGTAGGATGTGATTTTTAGAAACAGGGTTAGTAATTATGGGATGGATTGTTATGGAAAAATAGCTCTTTTATTCTGCCTACTTGCCCATCAAAAAACTGAGTGAGGGCTAGGCATGTTAAATGCCAATGATTTGGCTAATCAATATATCAAAGTTTAGCTGGCATCACTGTTCCTCAGTGTGGATTTATTTTTAATTCTATCTTTTCATGGGTATGCAAAGAGAAACATGGTCAACTGAGAGAAGTGCAGTAACTGGAAGCTGTGGCAGAAATTTACGTGCTGGCCGCTGAAGCTAAAATGAGGGCAATGGTGATTCAGTAGTGGAATTCTCACCTTCTGTGCCAGAGACTCAGGTGTGATTCTTGGTCAATGCACCTCATGCGCAGCCACCACCTCTCCCTCAGTAGAGACTTGCATGCTGCTATGATGCTGAACAGGTTTCAGTGGAGCTTCTAGAAAAAGACAGACTAGGAAGAAAGGCCTGGAGATCAATGAGAACCCTGTGGATCACAATGGTTCAATCGTATTGTGCACAGAGTTGTTATAAGTCAGGGTTGCCATGAATCAGGGTCAACTTGATAGTAACTAAAAACAGCAAAGCCAAAGTGTTAGCAAGAACTCTGTCTTCTTATTTTCAGTAGTAAAAGGAAGGAAAAAGGATAGAAAATGATTGTTCTGTTTTGGTAAGTTTTGTCTTTCAAAATATAGAAATGCACAGATAACATTATTCTTAAATAACATTTTTTTCCAGTTTTGTATAAGCACACCATCAACATATATTCACAAACAGAAGAGAGATGAAGCATAGGTTGAATTTTAGTCAGATTTTTAAATCTCTGCATGGTTCAGCTTCTCCCAAATTTAAAAGTATCTCCTACTTGTTTATAAAGGGTTAAGACTTCTATTGAAAGGTGTCCTACAAAGCACAGAAAACTCTGAATTACCTAAATAATAGACTCCTCAACTTTTTAACCCTATTAACTGTTTATTGGACATTTGTATCCAGTTGACTATTACTATGTATTAGTGTATAATGAAAGTATTCTGTTGCCTTTAGACAGTTGTTGTTGTTTAATTTTTTTTAATCCAGTAAGAACTAAAGAGAAACATTTTTCAAATTAGACCAATACCTGGGAAAAAGTTAATGAACTAGTAAGTCTGAGTCTGTAATAAGCTCTGCTTGAGACTGGCCTTTTATTTCACTCTGAGGAGTAATGTGTTTATTTTAAACATGAAATACATAAAGAGAAAAAACTGAGTGGGAAACTGGGGAATATTATTTTGATAAGATAGTTTTATTGTTCTGTCTGATGTATTGTGACCTCTTGCAGCTCCCACTATTTCCAGGGAGAATAAAATAATAGTTTCCAAAACCAAGTATAAATGATTTAAAAGAAATACTCAAATGCCATGTTGGATTATCTACCATGGTTCTTCTCAAGTTGCCCAGGAAATCTGGCATCTACTGTATTTAGTTTTAAAAGCATGGATAAATTCTTAACCAACACATATTTTGAATACAGCAGGGAAACACAAATATTTTAGACCTTCTGAGATACATTACATTCTGGAAACTGGAAGCCATAAAAAGACAAAATTGTGGGAGGGGAAATGCATGAAGCACCCTGGAAAAGAAGCAGCCCTGGAGTCCAGTGACCTTTCTTTGATGTTCAGCTTTCCCAAGTCACTTTCCCATGCACTTCCTCAATGCTGGTTTCAGTTCTTTAGATCTAATAAAAGGCTCTGGGGTTGCAACCATTACCAAGCATCGAGTAGAGTGCTGATTCAGGCAAAAAGCTTGGAGGGAGTAGGGAACTAAACATGTTTATAGCAAAGTGTGTGTGTGTTTTCTCCTAAGAAGTAGTAACCTCTCAGCACTGTCACAGCCAGCAAGTTACAGTAATTTAACATACATTCTTAATAAAGCAGCATGCTTGCTGGGCAAACACAGCTTCAAGACAAGTCCCCTCAGCCCCACTCCCCTTCCAAACATTTTGTTGCACTTTGTGCTGCCCAGCTACTAGAAGGTGAAATAGGCAAAGGAGGGCCTCCCACTAGAGCCATGTTCTAATTGGACTTCTGACCTCCTAAACTGTGAGAAAATAAATTTCTTTTCCTTAAAGCCACTTGCGACACGGCAGATGGCTCTTTGGAGGGCTGGAACTGGTATGGAAGGCAAGGAAGCAGGAGTGGAGCAGTTTGGAACAGCTAAGGGAGACAAATGCTTCGGTCAGTTTGTCATCCTGTGGTGGCTTGTGTGTTGCTGTGAGGCTGGAGGCTGTGCCACCAGTGCTACAGGTACCAACAGGGTTAGCCATAGTGGACAGGTTTCAGAGGAACCTCCAGCCTAAGACAGACTCGGAAGAAGGAAGAGGTCACCCACTTCTCAAATAATTGGCCAGTGTAAACCTTATGGATAGTGGTGAAACACTGTCTGATATATTACTGAAAAATAGCCCTGAAACATTGTCTGATATAGTGCCAGAGGATGAGACTCTCAGGTCAGAAGGCACTCAAAATATGATTAGGACAGAGCTGCCTCCTCAGAATAGAGCCGACCTTAATGATGTGGATGGAGTAAAGCTTTCAGGACCTACTTTTGCTGATGTGGCACAAGTCAAGATAGGAAGAAACAGCTGCAAGTATCCATTAATAATTGGAACATGGAATGTACGAAGTGTGAATCCAGGAAAATTGGAAGTTGTCAAAAATGACATGGAACACATAAAGATTGATATCCTAGGCATTGGTGAGCTGAAATGGGCTGGTTTTGGCCGTTTTTAATCAGACAACCATATGATCTATTATGCTGGGAATGACAAATTGAAGAGGAATGGAGTGGCATTCATCATCACAAAGAATGTTTACTATCCTGAAGTAGAATGCTATCAGTGACAGGATAATATCCATATGCATACAACGAAGACCAGTTAATATTACTTTTATTCAAATTATGCACCAACCACCAAAGCCAAAGATGAGGAAATTGAATATTTTTACCAACTTCTACAGTCTGAAATAGACCAAACATGCAATCAAGATGTGTTAATTATCACTGGTGACTAGAATGCAAAAGTTAGAAACAAAGAAGCATCACTGGTAGTTGGAAACTATGGTCTTGATGATAGATATGATGCTGGAGATTGCATGATAGAATTTTGCAAAACCAACAACTTATTAATTGCAAATACCTTTTTTTCAACAACACAAACAGCAGCTATACACATGGACTTTGCCAGATGGAGTACACAAGAATCAGATTCACTACATCTGTGGTGAGAGGCAATGGAGAAGCTCAATATCTTCAGCCAAAACAAGGTCAGGACTTGAGTGTGGAACAGACCATCAACTGCTCATATGCAAGTTCAAGTTGAAACTGAAGACAATTAAAACAAGTCCACAAGAGCCAATATGTGACCTTGATTGTATCCCTCCTGAATTTAGAAACCATCTAAAGAATAGATTTGATGCATTGAACAACCAATGACTGAAAACCATTATGGGATGACATCAAGAACATCATCCATGAAGAAGCAAAAGGTCATTAAAAAGTCAGGAAAGGAAGAAAAGACCAAAGTGGAGGTCAGAGGAGACTCTGAAACCTTCCCTAGAATGGAGAGTAGCTAAAGCAAATGGGAGAATAAACAGGATAAAATAGCGGAACAGAAGATTCCAAAAAGCAGCTCGAGAAGACAAAGTCAATTATTATAATAAAACGTGCAAAGGCCTGGAGTTAGAAAATCAAAAGGGAAGAACACTCTCGGCACTTCTCAAGCTCAAAGAACTGAGGATAAAATTTAAGCCTCGAGTTGCAATATTGAAAGATTCCGTGGGCAATTTGTTGAATGATGCAGGAAACATCAAAAGAAGATGGAAGGAATACAAAGTCACTGTACCAAAAAGAATTGGTAGATGATCATCCATTTCAGGAGGTGGCATATGATGAAGAATCAATGGTACTGAAGAAAGAAATCAAAGCTGCATTGAAGGAATTGGTGAAAAACAAGGCTCCAGGAATCAATGAAATACCCATTGAGATGTTTCAATAAATGGATGCCCTGCTGGAGGCACTCACTGGGCTATGCCAAGAGATTTGGAAGACAGTTACCTGGCCAACTGACGGGAAGATATCCATATTTGTACCCATTCCAAAGATAGGTGATCCCACAGAATGTGGAAATTATCGAACAATATCATTGATATCACACACAAGTAAAATGTTACTGAAGATAATTCAAAAATGGTTGCAGCAGTATATTGACAGAGAAATTCCTGAAATGCAAGCTGGATTCAGAAGGGGATGTGGAGCAAGGGATATCATAGCTGATATCAAATGGATCTTGGTTCAAAGCAAAGAGTACCAGAAAGATGTTTACTTGTGTTATCGACTATGCAAAGGCATTCAATTGTATGTATCATAAAAAATTATGGATAACTTTCAGAAGAATGGGAATTCCAGAACACTTAATTGTACTCATGAGGAACCTGTACATAGACCAGGAGGCTGTTGTTCGAACACAACAAGGGGATACTGCATAGTTTAAAATCAGGAAGGGAGTATGTCAGGGTTGTATCCTTTCACCATACTTAATCAATTTATATGCTGAGCAAATAATCCTAGAAGCTGTGCCATTAACTTCTACACATTGAACCTTCTGCACATTCACTGCAAAGTTACACTGTGATTTTGCCCTACAGGCATTAAATTATTTAACAGTATGTACCCATCTCTGCTGAAACTTGGTATTTTCTTAGATTTTCTATAAAGTTATCAGTGTAGTTTGTTATGATGTGTAGTGAATTGCAAATGATAGTATTTTATATTTGCAATTCACTACACATCATAACAAACTACACTGATAACTTCATAGAAAATCTAAGAAAATATCAAGTATTTTATAAGGAGCTCTGGTAGCATAGTGGCTAAGAC
>NW_006922236.1:440991-442670 GCF_000298275.1 Orycteropus afer afer
GGCCAGACTTCATCTCACCTACTTTGGTCATGTTGTCAGAAGGGACCGTTCCCTGGAGAAGGATGTCATGCTTGGTAAGGTGGAGGGTCGACGAAAGAAGGAAAGGCCCTCAATGAGATGGACTGACACTGTGGCTCTGGTGATGGGCTCAAGTATAGCAAGGATCATGGAGCTGGTGCAGGACCAGGTAGTGTTTTGTTCTGCTGTGCATAGGTTCACTATGAATTGGAGAAGACTCGACAGCACCTAACAACAACAACAATAGCTATAAAGGTATATGCATCGCAATAAGCAATTGCAATTATAAACGAACATACAGACTCTGTACTTTGATAGTATCATTCATTCAACAAATACGTGCCAGGTGCTCTTTGGTAGTGGGGATACAATGGTGAATAAATAAAATCTCTACTCTGATGGGTTTTACATTTTAGTAAGAGAGACAGGTAATAAATAATCGATTACACAACATAATCACATAGTTATAAGTGCTGTGGATGAAAAAAAAAAGCAGAATAAGGGCATAGATAGTAACTGGGGAGGTTAAATGTAAAGTCATCAATAATAAAGTGACCCTGAATGGGAAGTTGTTGGAGAGGCTGTTGGAGAGATGAGTAGTGATTTGAAAGGTCATGGAAAGAACTTTGGATTTTATTTTAAGTGCCACTAGAAGCATAGAGCTCTGAAGGGTTTTGAGTGAGGAGAATGTCATTATCTTACTGCTATTTTAAAGGGAATTCTCTGGTTGCTGTGTTGAGAATAGACGATGGTGGGGACAGAGTGGGAGCCAAATATGGAAGACCAGTTAGGAGACTATTGTAATCACCCAGGAAAGAGATTATGATGAATTGACTTAGTGTTAGGAGCTAAGAGTGTGGGAAGATACCACTCCTATATTCTCAATAGAATGGAAAGCAAAGACTCATAGAGTTGTATATCAATGTTCATGGAACATTATTCACAATAGCCAAAAAGCAGAAACAGCCCAAGTGATCATCAAAAGATGAATGGATAAACAAAATGTGGTATATGTATAAAATGGAATATTAATCAGCCATAAAGAGAAATGAAGTCCTGATACATGATATAGCATGGATGAACCTTGAAAACATCATGCTGAGAAATAAGTCAGATATAAAGGTGAACTATTATATGATTTCACTTGTATGAAATATCTAGAATAGGCAAATGTATAGACAAAACTTTATTAATGGTTGCTAGGGGTGGTTGGGAGAAATACAGAGGTATTGTTCAAGGGATACTGAGTTTCTGTTAAGGGTGATGAAAAAAATTGGAAATGGTAGTGGTGATGGTTGCATAACATGGTGAACTAAGTAATGTCACTGAATTGTACATGTAAAAATGGTTGAAATGGCAATTTTTTTTGTTGCATATATTTTAGTATGCACACACACATACACACAAGATTAGGCGGGAAAAGTATGGAAGAAATTGGATGCAATATATGTTTTGAAGGTAGAATTAGAAGATTTGCTGCTAACCTGATTATGGTGTTTGAGTGAAAGGGAAATTTTTGTCCTGAAAAGATGCGATGGGGAAGATTTGGAAGAACCAGTCTTTGTTTTTTTTTATTATTATTATTTTTATTAGGATTTGGGTGAAGATTTACAGAGTAAATTCACTTTTCATACAGCAGTTCACATATACTTTGTCTCATG
>NW_006922236.1:447328-452881 GCF_000298275.1 Orycteropus afer afer
TTAACGTCTGATTTATGTATTTTGGGGCTCTTTCATTGGGTCCATAAATATTTATTATGGTTATATCTTCATGTTCAATCGATCCTTTAATCATTATATAATGTCCTTCTTTGTCTCAGTCTTTGTTTTTAATATGGAAATTCAAGACTGTTTTGGGCATGTGAAGTTACTGGTATTCAGGTGGAGATAACATGTAGGTACGTGGACATATGGGCCTGGAGTTTAGGGGAGAGGTCAGGGTGAAAGATACACATCAGTGAATGGAGGTCATTTAAAGCCTTGGACATGATGAGGTTGCAAAGGAGGGAGTACAGAAAGACAAAAGAAGAGGTCCAAAGTCAGAGCACTGGGGCAGCCTAACATTTAGAATTCTGAAAGAGGAGAAGGACCCAGGAGGAGATGGCAAAGGAGTTACTATGGGGCTCAATGATTTAAAAACAGATATAGGCAGGTACAGCCAATGTTAGGTTTAAGAACTGAAAACAAAACAAAATAAATAATTGAAACCAAAACTTTCAAATTACTGTGAAAAAAGCTAAGAACCAAAATGCAATGGGGA
Source organism: Orycteropus afer afer (assembly GCF_000298275.1). Classification (NCBI taxonomy): domain Eukaryota; kingdom Metazoa; phylum Chordata; class Mammalia; order Tubulidentata; family Orycteropodidae; genus Orycteropus; species Orycteropus afer. Next base: position 447,888 of record NW_006922236.1, read on the forward strand.
GAGGAGAGAATATGTAAAGTTTTTTATTTTAATGATTATATTAGGGATTTGTCATATCTCAGCAAATAGGACTATTTACTAAAATATTGACCTCACTACTTGTCTGTCAGTTTGTTGTACTGTGGTGGTTTGCATGTTGCTATGAGGGATATCATTGTTGACGTCAGATGGATCTTAGCTGAAAGCAAAGAATATTGGAAAGATGTCTACCTGTGTTTTATTGACTTTGCAAAGGCATTCAACTGTGTGAATCAAAACAAATTATGGCTAATATTGAGAAGAATGGGAATTTTGGAACTTAATTGTGCTCATGAGGAACCTGCACATAGACCAAGAGGCAGTTGTTCAAACAGAACAAAGGGACACTGCATGGTTTAAAATCAAGAAGGATGTGCATCAGGTTTATATCCTTCCACCAGTTATTACATCTGTATGCTAAGCAAATAATCTGAGAAGCTGGACTACATGAAGAAAAATGCAGCATCAGGATTGGTGGAAGAACCATTAATAACCTGTGATATGCTGATGACACAACTTTGCTTGCCGAAAGGGAAGAGGACTTGAAGAACTTACTGATGAGGATAAGCATGGATCATACCTCAACATAAAGAAAATGAGAATTCTCACAGCTGGACCAATAAGCAATCTCATGATAAATGGAGAAATGATTGAAGTTGTCAGAGATTTCATTTTACTTGGATCCACAATCAATACCCACGATAGCAGTAGTCAAGAAATTAGATTGCATATTGCACTGGGAAAATCTGCTGCAAAAGACATCTTTATAGTGTTAAGAAGCAAAGATGTCACTTTGAAGACTAAGGTGTGCCTAACCCAAGCCACTTGATGACACATAACAACAACAATAACAACAACAGCATGTGAAAGCTGCACAATGAATAAGGAAGACCAAAGAGGAGCTGATACCTTTGAATTGTGGTGTTGGTGGAGAAAACTGAAAATACCATGGACTGCCAGAAGAATGAATGAATCTGTCCTGGGAGAAGTGCCACCGGAATGCTCCTTGGAAGCGAGAATAGCCAGACTTCCTCTCACCTACTTTGCTTATGTTGTCAGAAGGAACAATTCCCTGGAGAAGGATATCATGCTTGTTAAAGTAGATGGGCAGTGAAGGAGGGGAAAACACTCAATGAGATGGATTGACACAGAGGCTGCAATGACGGGCTCAAGTACAGCAATGATTGTGAGGCTGGCGAAGAACCAGGCAGTAGTGTTTCGTTTCTGTTGTACATAGAGTAGCTATGAGTCAGAGCTGACTCAACTGCACCTAATAACAAGAAGAACAAATACTGACCAATAGCAATTGTAAAGGTTTCAGTTTTTAGAGAAGGTACTCCACGGGCATCTATTTTAGCTAGGAGAATGCTTCAATAGACAATACAACTTTTTAAAAGATCTATTTTGTTGTCTGTCCTTTTATAGGGACATAATATGCAGCTGGCCTTTTGGCCAAGAAAATAAAAATAAACAAGACAATGTCAAATAATCACTTTATGATTATTCTCTATTAAGCATGCCCAGCTCCAGCAACTTACCTTTCCCAAGCTGGCTGTTGATCATTCAATTTTAGGATGCAAATAAACTTCTTCTTTCGTCCTCAGTTAATTCCCAGGCTCTCTCTAAAACTAAGGGCTAGGTAAGTGCTGCAATCATCTGTGTGGCTGCCCTTTTTGCTGGCTTTACTTGTCTGCACCATGACGCTGCTTCAGTGCTTAAAGGGGACTGCAATGCAACAGATCTGAGACACCGGGAATGAGCCCAGATGCTCAGCTGGAAGATAACAGTGCCAATGCTAAGACAGGACGCCAGGTTCAGTCGTCCAACAGCTCCTTGAATAGTGAGAATTTGCTCCCTTTTCCCCTTCTGCCCCTCACTTTGGGAATTAATCAAACAACAAACCAGTAACTAGTTCAGTAATTCAACAGTATTTTACAGTTAGAAAGGAATGTTATAATTTCTTTGAAAGGAATGTTACAATTTCTGAAATTTATTTACTTAATCACTAAAGATGTTATTAAGATGAAGGTAATTTGTTACAAACACTTGAAACACCAAGGTCAGACGGCTGCAGAGCTGCCCAGCAATCACAGCCTTCAGTTTATAGGCAGTCTAAGCAACAACTACTTATAAAGACATTTGGATGTTGCTATCTAAGGAGAGAATGTTGGCTCAGAATGCCATTATCCTTGAACTTGTTCAAGCACCTCTGACAGTTGGAAAACACATGTGAAATCCATGTTTTTCTTAAACTATACATAATACAAATAAGGGGAAAGCTCCCAAAGTGTTTTGATACGCTAAGTAAAGTATCTATATAATCCAATGTATAACTAGATCCTAGCTCTTTTGTAGGAGCTCTGGTAGCATAGTGCCTAAAGGCACTTGACTGCTAACCAGAAGGCTGGCGGTTCTAACTGACCAGCCACTCCTCGGAAGGAAGATGGGGCAATCTACTTCCGTAGTGATACTGTCTCAGAAACCCAAGGAGGGGTCGCTATGAGTTGGGTCCGACTCGACGGCACATAACAACAACAACAGCTCTTTTATGTATTATTCCACTTCCTCACCAGCTGAACATATACCATTTGAATTCAGTCACTGCAGTTGAATTTCAGGGTGTGATGGCTAAACCCTGGGAGGAAAAGGCTACCTAAAAAGGAATGCAGAATGCTATTTATTACCTTAAATGAAAGGAGTCAAGAGACTGGAGCCTGGGGCAAAACATGCTTCCCATGGTGACTTGATTTACTGTCACACATTGACATTAGGGCATCACATTAGGGACGTTTTTAATGCTCACCTAACCCCGGGGACAACACAAGTTACTGCATCATGGAGTTCCTGGGTGGCACAAATTACTGTTGTTGTTGTTGCTGTTGTTATGTGCCGTCGAGTCGGCCCCGACTCATAGCGACCCCTCCTAGGGTTTCCGAAGCAGTATCACTACGGAAGTAGGAGTGCCCAACCTTCCTTCTTAGGAAAATTACTGTTAGTGCACAACTATTAGCCAAAAGGCTGGCACTTCAAACTCATCCAGAGGCACCTTGAAAGATAATCCTGAAGATCTGCTTCTGAAAAGTCACAGTTTGAAAACCCTATGGAGCAGTTCTATTCTGCACACATGGGGTGGCTGTGAGTCAGAATTGGCTGGACAGTAACAAACAACAACTTAGTCATAACTGTCTCTGTCAGAGAGCTCTCTCTGTAGCCATAAGGTGAACCACCATGGAACTATTGTTGTTTGATGAAAAAATTGTAATTAAACTATAAGCTTAAGTAGAAGGTAAAGATCTCTCGGTTTCATCATTTATCTTGCTTTTTCTCTCCTTTAAGATCATTAAGGATTCCAACTGGACCTGTTTTCCGTAGGGGTCTGTGATACAGTTATCTAAAGTAGGCTTTTGTAAATTTGTCCCATCCCAGTTTGTTCTCTGTGCAAACTTCAATTCATCCTTTCCCGGGTTCTCTGTTGGAAAGTATCTAGAATCTTGGTTTTTAAAGAAACTTTGATTCTGCCGAAACTGGCAGATATGGGATTATTGTATATGTGAAATTTGGCTTCATGTTTTTGCCTTTGAGATTCTACTAGGTGTGGTCAAGGCATTTTATAGTAAATGAGTTCCACAAAAAGGACTGAATGCTGAGTGGACCCAATTCACTGCAGTGATGCTAGATGATGCTGTATTTGGAATTTGTAGACTTGAGGACTAAGAGAAAGTTATGTAGGTTAATTCTCTCCTTCAATACTTAGATACCAAATAAGTCAGGAGTGAAAGGTACATACATAAAAAAAAGAGGAAAGTAGAAAATGGTGGAATGTCAAGGTAACTTTGCTGCATTCTATTACACATGGTTGTTACATGGTAAGCGCAACGCAAAGGCAACCGCAACCACAACCACTGCCGTGGGGTCTGATCCGACTCATAGTGACCTTGGGTTTCCAAGGCAGTAAGGGCTCTGGTAGGGTAGTGCCTAAGGCACTTGACTGCTAACCAGAGGCTGGCAGTTTAAACCCACCTTGTAAGGAAGGCTGGGCAATCTACTTCCATAGTGATACTGCTAACCAGAGGCTGGCAGTTTAAACTCCTTGTAAGTAAGGCTGGGCAATCTACTTCCATAGTGATACTGCCTCAGAAACCCAAGGAGGGGTCGCTATGAGTCAGGTTTAACTCTATGGCACATAACAACAACAGTCTAGAATTGTGAAGAAGCTAACTGAAGGAATTTATTACAATTACAAATAATAAGTGAGGCGATTTCATTCCAGACTAAAGTACACAAGGGATGGAGAGACTATTATCTTCTGGCTTGTAGCAACGTCCCCTTCCTTCCCCTGAACCCTGACAGTATTCAGGGGTCGGCTGGTAGTGGAGAAGAGCTTCAGTTCCGAGGATGCCTTTTCCTAGTGGTAGTGATGCTGCCACGGACTTAGCGAGGGTAACAGCTCTAGGGCAATCTCTAAATTGTGCGCCCCCCTCCCCCGCCCCATTCAAGCTCCCAGGGGCAATCTTAACTTGCTGCACCCCTTCCCAATTTCAAAACGAATAGACGTCTCGTCTGCTAAAACGCCTTTCTCTCTCTTGTTCGGCTGCCTCAGCCAGACACCTTTCATATTTATGGCACCTCAGAATGTCATTCTGGGCCTGGTTTGGCGCCACCTTGTACTTGCACCAGGGCAAGTGCTTCCCATTGACATCCCCCCTCCCCCCGCCCCGGTAAGCCCGTGAATGTCTACGGGTGCTTGAGGAAGGGCGTTGGACCCTACCGGGTTAATGGAAACTGCTCACTGGCGCCCCCCACTTCAAGTGGCGTCCAGGGCACATGCCATACCCGCCATACCTTAGATACGCTTGGGGCTGCTGCAGCAAGTTTTTCATTTTTGCATTGCAGCTCGCGCAGAAGCCTAGGTAAACGCCTCCGTTTGAACCCTTAAGACAGTGTACCTACCCCCCCGCCCTGTCCTCTTGGCCGTG
>NW_006922236.1:453161-470410 GCF_000298275.1 Orycteropus afer afer
GCGCGCGCCAGCGGCCGGGGCGCGAGCGCTGCAGGGGCGGCCCGCAGGAGTCAGGGTGCAGGGTTTGGGAACCCTATATACTGGTTACTCGAGGAGCAGCACCTCCAGGGAAGGGCCCAGCGCGCTGTGCGGTCAGGTGGGAGTTGGAGGCTGCGGCCCAGAGCCTGACGCCCCCACCCCCGGGCCTGACGGGGTGGCGCGGCAGGATGAGGCGCGGGGCAGGGGGGCGCCCGGTTGAGGCCCCGTGGGTGCTCTCAGAGGCCCGGTGCTAGGATCGGCAACGGCGCGCGGCGGCAGCGGGCCGCCTCGGAATCTTCCTGACGACGGCAAGCCCGGAGCAGTAGAGCCGGAGGAGTCAAAGGAGGAGGGTGTCGGGCTCGGCGCCCACGGAGGGGCAGAGACACGGAGCGGCGAGGAGGGAGCAGCGACGCCGCGGCGAAGCGGCGGGGCCGCGGGGCTCGGTAAGGGGGAGGCTGGGAAAGGGGCCCCTCCAGGGGTCAGTTGTGACGTGGGCAGCGCCTGGAGCTGCGGGCAGGGCTACGGGGGCATTTTTAACAGAAATTCCCTTTTAAAGTGAGGATTTCAGATACAGTGTTCTTAGGACATCAAGGATTTCCTCCGGCATTCTGGGGAAAAACAGCGCTGCGGGCCGCTCGCCTCCCGCGCTCACCTTCTGCTGTTCCCCTGCCGCCTCAGCGAGCAGGGTTTCTGACCGATCTGGCCTGCTGTTGTGTTTTCACCCAAGGATGAGGCAAGGATGGGCCGGACTCAGTCAGCTGCGACTCTTAGGGAATGGGGTCTCCGGGGAGACGAGCGTCTTCCTCCCCTGCCAGCAGAGACCGCGCAGTGCTCTGCCTCCTGGTGTCTGGGGGAGCAGGCTGTAAGATGTCTGTGCTCACGAGAAGCTCTGTGGTGTTCTCTTCTCACCTTTCCAACTGACTGAAGTTGGAAGATAACCAGTGACTTAATGCTTTATTTCCCCCTGAGTCTCTCCCCTCGCCCGTACTCCCACATGATGCCTTTCTCATTTTGTTGATTCGAGTAGATGCTTATTTTTAAAGGTTTCTGTAAACAGCTCACATGATATTGAATAGGGCGAGAAAGGCAAACCCTATTTATTTCCTCTAATCTATGTCTGGACCCTTACTTTATGTTGCTGCAGCTTGAAAAAGATAGCAGGGAAGAGACAGAACTACAGCAGGATGCTTGGGGTGCGGTTTAATAGTTATTTTTTAGGAAATAGAATTCGGATGATTATAATTTTGATATTTACGTAGAATTGCAATCCTCTTTTAAAATACTTGGGGCACTGCATGATGCTACATGGATAGCTGGCAGCTGGGCTGTAGCATTGTTGTCAGCATCTTTTATTTTCCATTCTTTCAGGTTTTTTTTTTGGCAGAGATTTAGATCTCTTAAGTCAGTCTGAATGGGAATAACTTTTCTAATACATTGGTTGCTTCTGTAAACATTGTATTTATATTTCTAGTGAAAGAAGAAAAAGCATATGCTGCTGGAGTACAGTGGCTCAGAGAGTCCACAAGTGTCCTAATTTGATTCAATAATTTTTTGAAGTAAGATTTTTGAGTAGTTATGATTGTGATTTATTAATTTGTTTTTCCTTGTTAATTTAATTGAAGTCTAATCCAGAATCTTAACACCTATTCCCTGGATTTGAGTGGAGGAAATAGAAGCTTTACTTGTCACTACAGTCTGACCTCAAAGTTTTTCAAGTGTTTGAATTATTTTTTTAACTTTTATTTTATTTATTTTGTTGTTATTGAGAATATACCTAGCAGAACACATGAGTTCAGTAGTTTCTACATGTATGATTCAGTGACTTTGATGACATTCTTTGAATTGTGTGACCATTCTCATCCTCCTTTCTTTTTCTTCCTCCATTAACATATACTCGCTGCCCCCTAAGATTCTTACCTAGTTTTTTGAGTTGCTGATGTCAATTTAATTCCAATGTAGGTAGCTCTTAAAAGAGCATAATACTCAAGGCAGACTTTTTTTTTTTTTTTTTTTAGTAGCTAGACTATTGTTTGGTTTTAAGAAGAAGTTTGAGATATTTTTGATTTAAGAGTTTGAATTATCTTAAGTAGATCTCTTTGTGAAGATGGGTGTTATGATGTGATTTCCATTTTCAGGAATGTCTGGGGTCTGATTTATTACTAAAATTGAAAATGTTGTGGTGCTTTATGGAACAAGTATCTGTAATGTTGTGAGGTTGGAACTGTGCTCAAGCCAGTTACCTTCCTACCATGGTTCTTATAACAGTCCCTGGAATAAAGCAGCACTTTGGACAGAGGCTTGTTGAGACACAGCTGGGGTAGAAGCCTAGTTTACTGTGTGATCATGCACATAGGGTTGGGTGACAGGGTGAAGCAATGGGAAAGAAAGACTGTAAGTGAGCCAGAGAGGAAATATTAGTAGGGATAACCTTCTTTAGTTATATAACTGTTTTGTTTTCTAGGGAGAGACTAAGAACCAGCGAGGCAGGCTCAACTGTCATTAGAGTCTTTGATGCTGGTTTGAATTCCAGTAGTTATGTTCCTTTTATTTCCTTTTTCCAACCCCCACATCACTTTCCAGTCACCAGAAGCTATTCTCCAGTTGGTCTGAGACTTAAATGGCAATACATTAGCTCCCACTTCTCTCTTGCTTGCTTTCTTACGTTCATTCTCTTTTTAGGTGACTTTCTTATTTCCAAGCTGTGCAGGGTGTGTTATCTGCCCATCATACATAGATTTACTGTTGAATATGTTGTTGTGTGCGGTCGAGTTGGCCCCGACTCATAGTGACCCCTCCTTGGGTTGCCAAGGCAGTATCACTATGGAAGTAGATTGCCCAACCTTCCTTCATGAGGAGTGGCTGGTGGGTTTGAACCACCATCCTTCTGATAAGCAGTCAAGTGCCTTAGGCACTATGCTACCAGAGCTAGATTCCTTTAATAAATGCCAAGGACTAGAAATTGTTTTTAGAAGACTGTGAAAACAGAAGAAAAATGAAATGAACTAAACTATTGTAGTTTTAAAGATTAAGATTAATATTCTTGAGGACTTTTGAATTTAATTAATTAATGGGAAATCTGGTGTTCATTAATACGAAATCTAGTAGTCAAGAGGAAGCAGCAAAGACCAGTGGAAGGAACATAGGACTTGAAGTCAGATCATGGTACTGGTTCCACCATGGAATAGCTGTGTGGAATGATACTTTCTTTGGGCAAGTTGTTTGTATTTCTGAGCTTGTTTTCTTTAGTCATAAAATAGGTATGAGAAGGCTTGTATTGTTTTTCTTACAGAATTGTTGTGAAGGATCAGATGAGAGGAAGGATGTGAAAATGCCTGTGAAATTGTTTTTCTATGTTCAATACATTATTGTTATTACACATTATAATTAAAAACCTGTTTTGCCTGACAAATTAACTTGGAAAAGTGTTATAAATATTTTAAAACAGTAATTTAGAAAAATGCAGATAAGAAATGAGAATGTGTTAGATTCCTTCTAGCTCAACAATGTTGTGATTTCTGTCTCATTGTTTAGGAAATCTATCTATAGTACCTGTGGTTTTGGATTCTTTGGAATTTTCAATTATTCTGAGACAGATGTCAAGTTTGTTGAGACTTTGAGCTTCTTTAAAGTATCAGTTAAAAATACCAAAGGTGGTCACAGATTAGGATTTCTACTGGGAGCTATTTAGTAAAAAATATTCTACATTAGTCTCCATTATTTAGGACAGGGGTTGGCAAAGTACACACTGCAGGCTGTATCTTACCCATAGCCTGTTTCTGTATGGTCCACAAGCTAAGAATGATTTTTACTAATTTAAATGGTTAAAAAAAAAGTAGTATTTTGCTATGTGTACACATTAAGCAAAATTCAAATCTTAGTGTGCCAAATAGAAAGGTCTATTGGAAAACAGCAATATTCATTGATTTATGTGATGTCTGAGGCTACTTTTGCACTATAAGGTGTTGTTGAGTACTTGTTTGTGACAGATGCTGTATGGATTTGTAAAGCCTAAAATATTTACTGTCTGGCCATTTACAGATAAAGTTTGCTTACCCTTGATTTAGGACTTAAAATTTTTGTGGTGTAGTGCCTAAGGCATTTGACTGCTAACCAGAAGGCTGGTAGTTCAAACCCACCAGCCACTCCTCGGAAGGAAGGTTGAGCAGTCTACTTCTGTAGTGATGCTGCCTTGGAAGCCCAAGGAGAGGTTGCTGTGAGTTAGATCTGACTCAGTGGCAGTGTGTTTGGTTTGGTTTTTAGTGAGCTGAAGTGTTATTTCCTTATCATAGTATTATAGGAATTAACATTCCTGGCTGAGTACTGATTTTTGTTTTTGGGTTCAAATGCCAGTTGTGGTATTTGTGAACTTTTACCCTAAGCAAGCTAATTAACATTTTGGTGTCTCAGGTACCTCTTTTGTGACAAGAAATAATAACATCTACCTGAGAAGGTTGTGTTGTTCTTGTTGTTAGCTGTTGTCGAGTTGGACCCTGGCTGGATGGATCATGGCTACCCCTTGGATAACGGAATGAAATGCTGCCCTGTCCTTTACTATCCCCATGATAGGTTGGGGATCAGACTGCTGTGATTCATAGAGTTTTCATTGGCTGTTTTTTGGAAGTAGCTCACCAGGACTTTTTTTCTTAGTCTGTTTTAGCATCCTAGCATTGAAAGGCAGGTGGTGGTTACACATGAGGTACCTTGGCCAGGAATTGAACTCAGATCTCCTGCAAGGAAGGCAAGAATTCTACCACTGAACCATGATTAAATGAAATGATACATTTAAATCTCATTTCTTAACATCTAAACACAATGTCTGGCATATAGTAAAACTAAAACCAAATCCACTGCTGGAGAGTTGATACTGACTTAACAATGATCCCCATTGGGTTTCCAAGGCTTTAAATCTTTACGGAAGTAGACTGCCTTGGCCTTTTTTTTGTGGAGCACCTGGTAGGTTCAAACCACTGACCTTTTGGTTAGTAGTCAAATGCCTTAACCACTAGACCATCAGAACATAGAGTTAACAATCAGTAAGTGATTGAAAACCCAAACCAAACTGACTGCTGTGGAGTTGATTCTGACTCATGGTGACCCTTTAGGACAGAGTGGAATTGTCCCATAGGGTTTCCAAGGCCGTAAATCTTTACAGAAGCCAACTACTTCATCTTCTCCCACAGAGCAGCTGGTGGGTTCAAACTGCTTTAATCACTGCAGCACCAGATCTCCTTCAATAAGTGATAGATGATTATTATATATTCTGTTGTTGTTGTTATGTGCCATCCAGTCGGACCCAACTCAGCGACTCCTCCTTGGGTTTCCGAGGCAGTATCACTACAGAAGTAGATTGCCCCATCTTCCTTCCGAGGAGTGGCTGGTGGTTTTATGTCTAAAGTTTTTATATTACCCTTGCTTGTACATTATTGAATTGTTTTCCTGAGTGGTATGCTACTTGTTTTGGAATTCTCTCTTTTACTGAAATCATTAGTTTAGTTAATAGCTGACAATTGGAATAACTTGAGAAATTTCCCATATGTTGTTACTGTATTTTTTTTTTGAGTCACTTGCTTGTTTCAGATGTTTAAGAATTGGTGAAAAGATACTTCTGCTGTATTTCTCATACATGTTGGTTTTTGGTAATTGTCTTGGTAATGTTCTTATGGTTGCAAACTGAATTTAAACATCATTTCTATTTTGGCAATGACCCCCCCCCCCAAAAAAAAAAAAAGAAAAGAAAAGAAATGTGTGTGAAAAGCCTGTTTTAATTAGGCCAGGTAACTTAGAGTATATTACACAATAAATTTGCTTTATGATTCACATTAGCTTTTCTGTAGTATCCTCTAGAATCTATCTAGGAGCTTTGATATTGAACATTTTTTTTTTTTTTCTTTTCAAAGTATTTTTAAAATATTTTACAATTGAGAAATTTGATGTACTTTTCAAAATCAACTGCTAGTTTTTTTAATGTTAATGCTAAACTAAACATGAGCACTAAAAAAAGCCATTGTTACAACTCAGTTAAACAGAACAGAATTGGGGTTGTTATGGTTCTTGGAGTCCTATAGATTGTACACATTCATGTCCTTAAATGATACAGTGGAATGTTCCCAGGGAGATATGGGGGACATTAATATTCCTCACTGCCTTTCCCAGGAACAGTGGAGTGGAGGCTGGGGAGGCCTTCTATAAAACCATAGTGCAGCAGTACCTAGAAAACAGCAGTTATAATTTTAGCACCTCAGAAACAATAGATGCCTAAAGAAGACCTACCATCAAGATGAAAGAGTATTTTGTGGGTTGAAAAGGTAATTAACCCAGAGATTTTCTATTTGGAGATAGGAAGGTTGGAAAGGAATAGTCCCCAAGGGAGTAAAATGAAAGAATTTGATAAAACAAATATTTGGGAACAGTCACTGGTGTTTAAAAAAGATTGTCTTAGAACAGGTAAAAGGAAATGAGAAGTGGGTGCTTGATTTAGTTTCTTATGAAAAAGACATGATGAACTTGAATATTCAGAGTAGTAAAATTCTTGTTTTAGAGACATCCCATTATTTGGCTTATGGTCATATATCCATTTACTAATTTACACCATGAATTATATAATACAGTGTAACCTGTCAAGTTGGAACATGACAGGACTGCCTTATTTCTCTGGTCTTGTAAGTTTCCCACCTATGATAGGGTGCAATTTTTCCATCGCTTGTTTTAGTGGAAAATATTATAGTTTTCCTTCTTTGATAAGTTTCTACCTTGTGCAGTTTCTGGCTTTCACATGTTTTATTGTATATGACCCACTTATGTTGGAGGTTGTGAAAGTGGCAAGCATTGGAAGGAAAAAACAATGTCACCCATGTATTATGGAAATGTTACAGTATGTTCAAATTGCCATTATTAAAAAAGAATAGGTACCATACTCTGGGAAAGAATTCTAGCATAGGTATTCCATCCATTTGCTCTAAAATTGTCTTTATTACCTATAGTTCAGCCTTGTGATCTTGGGCAGGCCACTAGACTGCATTGTTTTTGTTCTCTTATGTGTAGGGTAAAGGAGCCCTGTTGGCACAGTGACTGAGTCCTCAGCTGCTAACCAAAAGATTGGTGGTTTGAACCCAGCAGCCACTCTGGGAAAAAGATATGGCAGTCTGCTTCCATAAGGATTTCAGCCTTAGAAACCCTACAGCACAGTTCTGCCTTGTCCTGTGAGGTTGCTGTGAGTCAGAATTGACTTGATGGCAGTGGGTTTGGTTTTGAGTTTTGATGTGTAGGGTTACCATAAGTCTGAATCTACTTGACAACAAGGAGTCTGGTTTTGGTTTGATGTATGGTTGTTGTTGTTATGTGCCGTCAAGTTGGACCCTACTCATAGCGACCCCTCCTTGGGTTTCCGAGGCAGTGTCACTGTGGAAGTAGATTGCCCAACCTTCCATCCAAGGAGTGGCTGGTGGGTTTGAACAGCCAGCCTTCTGGTTAGCAAACTGTGTACAGTAGAAATGGTAATTCCTGTTCCTCTTTTCGTTGGAGAAAGATGAAGTTGAAGGATTCTTAAGTTGCATAGTATTTCATAAATTTTTAAGAAAATACTATGTGAAGTTCAGTAATTACCAAGTGTTTTAGTGGCTCTGCATTGGAATCAATTTGACAACAATGGGTTTGGTATTTTGGTTTTAGTGTCTTAGTGCTGCTGTAATAGAAATACCACAGTTACATGCTTTAACAAATTTTCTGACAGTTAGGAGGCTAGAAGTCCAAAGACAGGGCACTGGCTCTAGAGAAAGGCTTTCTTTCTCTCTAGGATCTTGGGAAGATTCTTATCTTTTGTTATTTTCTGTTCCTGTGTTCCTGGACAGTCTTCATGTGGAATGGCATTTATCTTCTCCTGTCTGTGTTTATTTGCTTTTGCGTCTAATCTACTCTTTTATGTCTCAAAAGGGATTGGTTTAAGACACACCCTGAATGAGATTACCTCTCTAGTTAGGGGTTAGGATTTATAATGTATGTTTTTTTAGGACACAATCAATCCATAACACCAAGTATCTTTAACACAGGCAAAAAAGTGAGGCAGCCTTTATTAAGGAAAGGAAATTTGGACTTGCAATCAGAGGATCTGGGTTGTCTTGGCTCTGCTGTAAATAATACATGACTTTGGACAGATCTCATTGAACCTCGTTTTCCTCATGTCTAAAATGAGGTGTTAGATTAGAGGATCTCTAATTTACCTTCTTGGAGCTTTAGTAGTGTAGCACCTAAGGCACTTGACTGCTAACCAGAAGGCTGGTGGTTCAAACCCACCAGCCACTCCTCGGAAGGAAGATGGGGCAATCTACTTCCGTAGCGACACTGCCTCGGAAACCCAAGGAGGAGTCGCTATATGTTGGGTCGACTTGACGGCACATAACAACAACAACAACAGTTTACCTTCTTGCTCTGAATTCTGTGTCCTCTTACTTATTTTAAAACAAGGAACCATCATTTTCCACTTGCCCAATTTCTGTTGGCTTTTGACCCCAGGAGAATCTGACAGGCCTTCTTAGTTGCTTTAATATCCAGTGACCTCCTCTACATTCAGTAGCAAACCTGACCCTAGTAGAATGAGAGAAATCAAATCTCTTTTATCATACAACTGAAAGGTATTCAGTGAGTACATGCTGTCTCTGGTATAGGCAGTCTCCTACTTGCCCTTTAATGTTAAGTAAATTTGCCCTCACTTTGAAACAATTGAATCAACACTTAAACCAAACTCACTGCTGGCCAACAAGTTGATTCTTACTGTAGTGAGGCCCTGTAGGGTTTCCAAGGCTGTAAATCTTCAGAAGCAGACTGCCTCATCTTTCTTCCATGGAGATGCTGGTGGGTTTGAACCACTAACCTTTTGTTAGCAGTCAAATGACTTATACACTGCACCATCAGAGCTCCTTTGAATTAACTCCAACTCACAGCAAATTTATCATCACAGTCACCTTGACTGCTGCACATGAAGCTTTTAAATCATTGAAAATGATTTAAGCCTTTTCTTGCACTAAAGTAGGGCTAAATAAGAACCATATGGACCTGTTCACACTGACCTACAAATTCTTAAAGACACAGGAAAGGATTTCTTTCGTAACCTGGGGACTGCCTTTACCACTGTAGGTGCAGAGGAAAATAGATATAAAAGAAGGTGGCATTGATTCTCTGCCCTCAAAAGAGGTGTTTGTTTCATTGGGAAGACAAACCATATAATAAAGCCGAAGGCAGGGGACAGTGGGATGATCTAGTAGTTGGAAGACTTGGGATGCACTATTGGAGTGGATACATTGTGGCCATGAACATTTGTAAAATGAGTTTGTAGGCTCCCTTCAGGTCTTCAAGCTGGTCATTTTCTCTTAGATAGAGAAGTGGCAGCTCTGAATCAACCTGCTGGCAGACAACCCAAGTGAGAACTGCTCAAACTAGGCCAGACTTTTATACCCATTCTATGTAATTGCTTGATTTACTAGATGGAAGGAAAGGATTACTTTCATTTGCTGGAAATTCATTCAAGAGACAACCTTTCTTCTCAGAAGTCAAGTATGTGAGAAGTGATGAGACAAGAATCCCTGCTGTAGAGGCAATAAACTTGTGTTCTGTATCTCATTCCCCTTGCCTTCTCAAGACTTTCACCTTGCAGTTGTTTTCTTTTCTAAGTTAACATTCTCTCTTTACTGGGTCATTTCTTCTAGTATACAAAAATCAAGCCCAATGCCATAGAGTCAATTCCAACTCATAACACAATTCATATTCAGCCCTATGGGATAGAATAGCATTTCTAAGGTTTTAAATCTTTATGGAAGCAGACTGCCTGATCTTTCTCATATGGAACAGCTGTGGGTTCAAACTGCTGACCTTTTGGTTAGCAACCCAGTGCTGTAACCACCATGTCACCAGAGTTCCTTCTAGTATGCAAACATACATTATACTTGCAGCAGTGATAATTGTTTACCAGATGCCAGTCTCTGTGGCTTCCTTTTGGTAATAGGACCCTCGAGTTTTATCTGGGTACATGGCTACCTAGGTAGAGGCTATTTTTCCTAGCCCCTCTCATACAGCTAGTTGTATGGGACTAAATTCTGGCTAAATGAGTGAATTAGTGTGAGCAGAAGGCATATGTGAGATTTCTGGATAATGGGCTTAGAAGAGAAGATAGTTGCCTTCTACTTCCTCTTTCCCCTTTTTTTGTAGACAGGATTGCAGAATGTTAATATGGTACTGGTTCAGCCTTAAATACAAGGGCAACACACTGGGGAGAGAGAAAGACCAATAAAATGGGTTCTTGCTTTCCTGGAGATGATCTAGTGGGGCAGAACTACCTATTAGCTTTGGACTGCTCATTTGTCTCTGGATGGTTAAGGGGAATAAAAGTCTATCTTGTATAAGTTCCTGATGACTTAATTAATCATTCCTCTTATGATCTTACGATCTTCTTATGATTCTTCATATGATCCTTTCCTGCAGTTGCCCAATTTCTTCCCTTCTGCAGCAATATTTTTCAAAAGAGTTGTGTATATATGCTGACTCTACTTATTCACCACTTACTCTCTTTAATCCTATCCATTTGAGCTCTCATTCCACTACTTCCTTAACCTGTATTTTGCAAAAGCCAGCGGTCAGTTCATTGTCTACAATTTATTGACCTGTCACCAGGATTCCACATTGGTTTACTTACTTTTACCTGCTAGCCACTCTTCTCTATATACTTTTGCCAGCTTCTCTCTGTCCCTCCCACGTTCAAACTTTAGAGTGTCCCTAGGCTCTCCTCAGGTGATCCCATCCATTCTCATGGTTTCAAATACCACTTTTATACTTATGATGCTGAAATTACTATCTTTACTACTGATTTTTTCTTCTTGAGTTCTAGATTCATCTAACTCAGTGCTTTCATTTGGATGTCTTGTAGACAGTTTAAATTTAATGTGAATGAAACAGAACTATGAATTACTCATCTTCAACCTTTACAAAGTCTTTACCATATTAATATGTGGCCATCACCATCCACCCAGTTGTGCAGGCCAAAACCCTCAAAACATCCTTGTTTTTTTCTCCCCTTGTCTGATGTAAGGTCCCGACAGCTCCACCTTTAAAATATATATTGAATCTGCTTACATCTCATCTTTTTCAATGTTAAAATCTAGGCCAAGCTAGTAGCCATTCTTTCTCCCGTGGAAAACTGCCAACAGACTTCCCTGCCTCCATTCTTGTCTCTACTTTTCCCCCAACCTTTGCCTACACACAAGCCCAAATGTGAATTAGACCATGCTACTCTATTTATGGGAGCTCTCTGGTAGCCTAAGGCACTTGACTGCTAACTAGAAGGCTGGCGGTTCAAACCCACCAGCCACTTCTCGGAAGGAAGGTTGGGCAATCTACTTCCGTAGTTATACCACCTCGGAAACCCAAGGAGGGGTCGCTATGAGTTGGGTCCGACTCGACGGTACATAACAACAACAACAACACTCTATTTATGGGAGTTCTGGTGGCATAATGCCCAAGGCATTTAACTGCTAACCAGAAGGCTGGTGGTTCAGACCTACCAGCCACTTCTCGGAAGGAAGGTTGGGCAATCTATTTCTGTAGAGATACTGCCTTGGAAACCCAAGGAGGGGTTGCTATGAGTTGGGATCAGCTTGACGGTGGTGAGTTTACTTACTGGCTTTCTAATATACTTAAGTCTAAAACTAAAACTTACAACTTAATCATGGAAAAAAACAAAAACAGACTTTCATCATGGTCACTTTTTAAAAAATTTTATTGTGATTTGGGTGAAAGTTTACAGAGCAAATTCATCTTTCATACAGCAGTTTACATATACTTTGTCTCATGACATTGACTGCAATCTCCCACAGTGCAACAGCTCTCCTCCCACTTCTTCCCCATAGCCATTTCTTTCCTGTGTCCTTACTCCCATTCACTCCTGTCCTCTGAGCTGTCTCCCTGTGCATACACAGCCTCTCTATTCTTCCATGATTGAGTTCTCCAAGGAGTGTATCTGCCTAATGTAAACGTTCAGCTCATATGCCTGTGTTTTGTTTGGCTGTATGCCACGGGAGTGGGTTCAATTCCAGACCTGAAAGGCAGCTAGGGGCCATAGCCTCAGGGGTTCCAGGCTATATCAGAGCAGCAAACCTGGTCTCTCTCTCTCTCTTTTTTTTCCTTATGATTTTGAGTTTTTTTCTACATTGTTCTTCCACTCTATCGAGGATCTCCTACATAGATCCCCTCCAGGTGGTTGACAGTGTGGGCACCACTAGTTCTTTTGGCCTCCTGGTTGTATAGGCTGAGGATTGCATGCTGACCCCTTCCCTTGGACTAATTTTTTCCATTGTTTGGTTTTCTTCATTCTTTGCTCCATCACAGTCGCTTTTAAGGCCCTATATCTGTGATTCTCAACTGAGGGAGATTGTGCCTTTAGAGGACATTTGGAAATGTCTGGAGACACTTTTGTTGGTCAGGACTCGGGGTATGATGGGGGGACTACTATTGGCATCTAGTGACTAGAGGCCAGGGATGCTGCTAAACATCCTACAGTGCACAGGTCTACCCTCACAACTGAGAATTATCTTTTCCAAAATGTCTATAATGCTGAGGTTGAGAATCCATATGTGAAGTGGCTCCTGGCTGCTTCTCCACCCTCATCTTTATTCTCTCCTTTGTTTACTGGGCTCCGGTCACATTGGCTTCCTTTTTATTCCTCAAACAACCCATTCTTTCTCAGGGATTTATAGTTGCTCTTCCTTTTGCTTAGAATATAGTTTCTTCAGCTCTTTGAGTGGCTGCCTCCTTTTTCCTCCCTAGAGGAAAGAGGCCATTAATGATGATCTGTATAAATGTGTGACCTAGTGTTTCACATTTTATAATTTTATATTCTTCATATTGTTGTTAGGTGTCATCAGGTTGATTTCAACTCATAGTAATCCCCTGTGACAGACTAGAACTGGGTTCTATCACCAGGTCTTTCTCCTGCAGAGCTGCTAAATGGGTTCAAACCGGCAACCTTTCGGGTAGCAGCCAAGTGCTTAACTGTTGCACTACCAGGATTTCTTCTTCATATAACTTTATTGTTTATTTGTTGATATGTTTAATTTACAACCCCTCTCTCCTCAAGCTACTAGAGGTATAGGGCCTTCTCTATCGAGGTAACTGCTGTATCCCTAACATTCTTAATAAATATTTGTTGAATGACAGAAAGATGCCTGAGGCCATTGTGGGAGTGCAAGACAAGGTTTTCAGTGGTAATGACAAATCAAAAGGTCCAATTGAGAGCAACAGTGAAAGTTACAATTTTCACTGGAGGGTGAAAAAAAGCACTTGAGACAAGGCTGCTTCAGCTTTGATTTAGTAACTAACTTTGTAGAATGGAGGTCTTCACCATTATTTTTGTGAGGAGGCTGTTCTGGTTACCTCGCACCATCTAACAGAAATATACCACAAATGGGAAGGCTTTAATAAACAAGACTTTATTCTCTTACAGTTTGGAGGCTTTAAGTCCAAGTTCAAAGTGCTATGCTCTAGGGGCTAGGTGAAAGCCCCTAACCTTGGGCTTCAGCTCTGTCTCTACTCCTGGTCCACTAAAGTTTGAGGCATTTTTTCACTCAGCTGCTGGCTGCTGAGGCTGACAAACCCAAGGTCAACAAGTAACAAGGCACAGTCCTGGTATTACCAAACCACATAGCAGGCCATCAACTCAAGTTCATTAAAAGTCCCAAGATCAGCAGAGCATGGCAGGCTGCTGTACAGTGACTCTGCTACACGCAGGCTTCAAGCGTACCGTAGGCTAGAGACCGTTTCCAAGTCTTCCCCTTATATACAGGAAGCAGACCACATCCCTAAGGCAGCTACTCAGCTGCTCACAGTAGTTCCACCATGGAGATAATTACCAGTCTCATCATAGGGAATACTACATCCAGCTGCTCAGCCACTCAACCAAGCCCAGCCAAGTTGACACATAAACTTAACTACCACAGAGGCACATGACAAAAGAGTAAGCTGACAGGAGGGACTTTTTAAGAAAGTTTGTTCTAGAGTTAACTTCAGAATTTAATTTCCATTTTGCCTGTGTCTCATATCTCTTATCTCTGCATATAAAGCTACATCTTCATAAAATTGTTGAAAATTATAGTTATATAAGTCTGTAGATAATATATAAGGAGCGCTGGTGGCCAAGTGGTTAAGTTCTTGGCTATGAACTGAAAAGTTGGCAGTTCAAACCCACCAGCTGCTCCATGGGAGATATGACCTGATGATCTTCTATAAAGATTGTAGCCTATGAAACTGTATGGGACATTTCTGTTCTATGAGTTGAAATTCACTAGTGGCACACAAGGACAAGGGGATATGTGGTTTTACTTCTCCCTGACAACAGATTTCCTTCTACATTATCCTTGGGAGGTGATCATCTACCATCTGCTTGAGTATTTTCTGTGTCAGAAAACTCAGCTATTCACAGGACAACTGAATTCTTAAAATAGTTTTTGTTAAAAAGTCCTCATTATATTAAATTGAAATGTATCTCCTTGCATTTCCAACACCCAGCATTTGCCTTCAATCTGTTCCAGTTCATCACAATTTTATGTGTTACAGAGTAGAACAGTTCAGTAGAGTTTTTTTGGATATAATCTTTATAGAATCATATCTTCTTCTGATGTGCCATTGAATGGATTTGAACTGCAGTAGACAAGTGCAAACAATGTGAGCCACTCAGGGACCCTAAACACTACATAGGTCTGCTTTATTTTTATGATGGGAAAAGTGTCTGGTACTTGGGAACTTCCATTAAGATGGTGGAATAGGCAGACAAGCTACACAGACCCTTTTCAACAAAGAAAAGATAAACCAGTTGACAGAGATATAGAAGATAATCCTGGAGCCCTGAGCTTTGAAAGGAAGTATACAGAAGTGGGTTAGGCAGGAACTAGTGGAAAAACCTGAATGAAAACAGTGAGTATGGAGACTGACTGAGCTGCAGACTGTCAGGTACTCTGATGGCACTGACAGCTTGAATATTTCCAAGTGGTGTTTGGACCTGAGAATTGACCTAAAGATCAACCCTGGTCACCACTGGCTGCGGGCATGACTGGGCTGGTGGCTGATGACTAGGAAAGGAAACAGCAAGGAGGGGGACAACTTGAGCTGTGGAGTTTTGGCTGTCCAGAGGGTGCAGCCATTTTGTTTTTTTTATAAGCAGTAGCCATTTTGGATATTTAAAGTGACTGAGGGTGCAGCTATTTTGAATGTTTACAAGTGGTGGCCATTTTGGATATTTAAAGTGACAACATTCTTATTCAGATTCCAGGGACCTAAGAATAGGCTCTGTTTTCCAAGGATGGCAGGGACATATGGGAGCCTGACAGGGGGAAGGGAGACAGGTGGTAAGTGCATAAGTGCTGCGAACTAGTGAGTAGAGGAGCACAGTACCCTACTTAAGTAGATAATATCCAAACAAGCAAAGACAACAAAAATCTTGGGCAAGCCATTCCAACATGCAATCACCAATTAAATATAAACACAAAAACAATGTCTCAGAGACAGCAGAGCATTACAGTCCACAAAAAGAAGCAAGATAAAGTAGTAGAAAAACAAGGGACCAGAATACAGCCCAGAACACATGCCTGAGGAAGAAGCAGCATCGAAACTCCCTGATAAGGAATTCAAAAGAATTACATTTAGGTTCCTTCATCGGGTTGAGAGACAGATCAAGGAAAACACTGACACAATTGAGGAAAGCACAGAGAAAACCCTAGAACAATTACAAAAGAAAGTACAAGAACAAAATGACAAATGAAAAATTAGAAATGATACAAAATCTACAGCTAGAAACCCAGAAGATTAATACTAAATTTTCAGAAATAGACAAGACATTGAACAAGTGAAGGAGTAGAATTGAATCCGTGGAAGAGAGAATTAATGAGGTTGAAGACAAATACCTCAATACTTCTTTGGAAAGGGATTAATCAGAAAAAAGATCAAAACAAAATGAAGAAAGCCTAAGGTTTATGTGGGATACCATCAAAAGGAATAACTTACATGTAATCAGAACTTCAAACAAGAGGAGACAAATAAAACCACAGAGAAAATTGTCAAAGATTTGTTGGAAGAGAATTTCCTTGGTGTTATAAAAGATGAGAATATATCCATTCAAGAAGTACAGTGAACCCCAAATAAGATGGACCCAAAAGAAAACCACCAAGACATATCATCATCAAACTCACCAAAACCAAAGACAGAGAAAGAATGTTGAAAGCAGCACTTGAAAAACGAAAAGTTGCCTGCAAGGGGCAACCAGTAAGACTGAACTTGGATTTTCAGCAGAAATCATGCAGGCAAGAAGACAATGAGATGGTATATATAAAACCCTGAAAGAAGAAGTTTCCATCCAAGAAATATATACCCAGCAAAACTGTCCCTCAAATACGATGATGAAATTTGGACATTTCCAGATAAGCAGAAATTAAGGGAATTTGTTAAAACCAGACCGACCTTACAAGAGATGCTCAAGGGAGTCCTTTGTACAGAGAACCAACAAGAGCAAACAACAACTGACCATTAACATACATGATGACATAACCCAGAAACCAACCCACTTCTCGAAGTATCCAAAGTAAATAAGTCTACAAGATTTTAAACAGAGAACCAGAGACATCAATTGACAAATGAGGACAACTACAAACCAAAAAGAGGGAAAAAATTGTGTTGTTACAGAACTTCTAAATGGTAGGGAATTTAAGACAACTGCAAGATAGACCAGACTGTTCTAAACTTGAGAAGAAAATTATAAATCACAGGGTAACCTCAAAAAACAAAAAAACAAAACAAAAAAGACCCACAAACAAAAAACAAAACCAAAAAAACCTTCAGATCAAAATAGAGGACCAGTACAAATATTTAGCAGATATTAAAACAATAGCAACGAAGGAAGTGATAACATGATCCATAAACAAAATGAGCTCAGCACAGAAAATTATATGGAACAAAGAAATCAGCAGCACCACGAAAAGCACATAACAAAATGACAGCAACAAGTTCATACTTGTCGATAATTGTTGATAGTTACACTGAATATCAATGGATTAAACATACTACTAAAGAGACGGAAAGTTGCAGGCTGGGTAAGAAAACATTACATCAATATGCTGCCTACAAGAGACATACCTTAGAGACAAAGACAAAAATAGACTAAAAATCAAAGGTTGGAAAAGCAAATGGCAACCATAAAAGAGCAG
>NW_006922236.1:471285-491231 GCF_000298275.1 Orycteropus afer afer
CAATCCTACTTCCGTAGTGATACTGCCTCGGAAACCCAAGGAGGGGTCGCTATGAGTCAGGGCCGACTCAACGGCAAATAACAACAACAACAATAACAGAGGTGGGGGGGAGGGGAGGGGAGGGAAAACTTGAAAAAAAAGGCCCATGTCACTTTAGTTTTGTGTATTTCACTGTACATAAATTATATTTCAATAAAATGTATTTAAAAACGAAAAGATGTCTTATAAAACAAATATCTTTTAATTGCTCAGTTTGCTCAAAGAAATGCCTTGTTCATATGTTTAGTACAGGGGGTGGGGGAATGGTTGGTTCTTTTATATTCTCACCAGTGTTTTCTGTTTCCAGGCTAAATATGTTCATTTTCTTCAGCCATTCCTCAGATGACTTGTTCCTTTTATTCTTTTCTGGACCATCCCTAACATTTTTTGGGACTTAGGGCAAGAATACAAATGGAGGTTCATATGCTACGTGTCTAAAAGTTATGAATCAAGCCAACTATTAGGAAAAAGATGTTCTGTTGCCTCCCTGAACAAGTACAACTTCATACTGACCTGGATCAGAGATCAGGGTCATATAGAGAATTCTCAGATTTCTCCAATTTCTGCTCCAGACCCTGGTAAAGTGAAAAGAGTCATTTTCTAGCTCAATATCCCCTCCTGTTTTTACTCTAGTCTCCTCTTCATGAGGGACTTTGCACATGCATATAGGTGGATACTCCAGCCTATGTATCCCCACACATCTTTCATCAAATAGCAGCTCTTTGATCCTCTCTTTGCCTTTGTTATTAGTTGCTATCACATCAATTTCAAGGTTATGACCTTGAAAACCAAGGCTGAAGCACCTCTGGATAGGCTTGAACCACCAGCCTTTTGACTAGTTGAGTGCTTAACTGTCTGTGCTACTGAAGGACTTCTGCCTTTGGTCTATTGTTGTGTGCCATTTGGTTGATTCTGATTTACAGTGACCCTATAGGATAGAGTAAAACTATCCCATAGTGTTTCCTAGGCTGAAATCTTTACAGGAGCAGATTGCCAGCTCCTGCAGAGCTGCTGATGGGTTTGAACTGCTGATGGGTTTGAACTGCTGACTTTTCAGTTAGCAGCCAAGTGCTTAACCATTATACCACCAGGGCTCCTTCCCTAGGGGTGTCAGTACTGTTTATGGAGTTTGCCTGCTCTGGGGAAGACCGACTCAAGGAAGAGGCCTCAGCAGACTCTGGAAGTAGACAGGATATTCTGGGGTCCTGGTTGAAATGGAAGGAGTCTTGGGAGCACAGTGATTAAGTGCTTGGCCACTGACCGAAAGGTCTTCAGTTCAACTCACCAGCCACTCCATGGGAGAAAGATGTGGCAGTCTGTTTTTGTAAAGATTATGGCCTTAGGAACCTTGTGGGACAGTTCTGCTCTGTCCTGTAGGGTCACTAGGAGTCAGAGTCAGCTTAATAGCAATGAGTTTGGTTCAGATGAGATGAGGTGTGGAGCCTGTACACAGCAGGTGGGCACATACTTTAGGCCTGAAAACATTTAACAAAGTTTTTGTCAGAGGAAGGCCAGAGCATGGCCCTCTGAAGCTCAGGGCCTAGGACAGGGCTTCCCTGTTGCTTAGGTCCAAGGCACTGCTGTCATGTTGAAGTCAAACTGTGGACTTGATCCACTTTGCCAGTCAGTTACTATGGAAAATGTTAACTCTACTTTCTTACAGTTCCTCAAATTAGATGTGGTATTAAAAAAGGGCTTTCTAACCACTGTGCTAGGGAATGCTCTGCATGTATTCCAGATGGGTCAGAGATACTGATTTCCTTAGCCCTCCGAGAGGATTGTCAGTGATAGGGTATGTACATAGAGCTCTTGACTGGTCACTTTGCATGGCCTGTTTACCCTACTGTGTGTGTACCAATGTTATTTTCTATTTGTATCATAAGGTGAAAATACTGGAGAACACTGCTATGGACACATGGAAGGTGAACATTGTGTTTGTGCTGTGACTGTGTAATGGGTCTCACAGTATCATGTGTTTTACATACTGCCTTTAGAGCATTAAGAGTTCTGGTTAAAGTATTCAGCTGCTAACTAAAAGGTCAGCAGTTCAAACCCACCATCTTCTCTGCTGGAGAATGATGAGGCTGGCTGCTTGTGTAAAGATTTACAGCCTTGGAAACCCTATGGGTTCTGTCCTATAGGGTAGCTATTAGTTTAAATTGACTTGATTGCAGTGGGTTTTTGGGCTTTTTAGAGCATTATCATTTGGTCAAAGTAGGTTTTGTGTCCTTTTTATTAATGAGGAAATAGATCCAGGTTAAGTGGCTCATTTAGCTACATATTCTCACTCAAATAGGGCAACTGAATCTAGAACGTCATTCTTCTGATTCCTATTTTGGTTCATTTTCTCTATTAACCCAAATTGTGTTCCTTTTAGTTGTTTTTGGCTCATTTAGGACTTGCAAGCAATTGCATTCTTTAGAGCTATTCTGTCTCAACTTCTGTAACATCATCACCCTTTATTGGTATATTTTAACCTAAATATTGGACTTCACGTTAAGCTCTACTAAGGTTATTTATTTATTTGTTTATTTTTGGTAATGAGATCCAACCAGCTGATCCATTTTTTGTGAAAATTGATCTCTGTGTTATCCATTTCGATAGGTTCCATTTGATAGGTTTTGTTCCTGGATGACATATTTCTTAGTTTCATATTCAGTTATCACAGTTACTTGTCTGAAATGGTGAACTCAAATCATTTATAAATGGTTAGGTTACATTAAGGCAGAAAAATAGGTAATACATTTTAGAAATAATTCTACCAAAAATAGTAAAATAAAAAAGTTTTAGCATTTAAATGTAAATTTACTTCCCTTAGTATTTGTTGTTGTTGTTGTTATGTGTTGTTGAGTCGGACCTGACTCACAGCGACCCCTCCTTGGGTTTCCAAGGCAGTATCACTATGGAAGTAGATGGCTCAGCCTTCCTTCTGAGGAGTGGCTGGTGGGTTTGAACCACCAGCCTTCTGGTTAGCAGTCAAGTGCCTTAGGCACTACACTACCAGAGCTCCCTCCCTTTGTATTTAGTGTACATTTTATACTGATCTTTACAAATGTTATTTCATTTTAAACCTCATAACAATCTTGGTAGTAGTATCACTGTATAAGGGAACTGGTCTTCAGACAAGTGTGATCAGTTGTTCAAGTTTACTCAGTAAGTGGCAAATTGATTCAGAATTCAAATGTAAGTCTGTTAGACCTCAGTGTAACTGTGCTTTCCTCAATACTACTTTAAAATAATGCAAAGTGATTTCTGAATGTTTAACTTGGTCTAGGAAAGGGATAAAGAACTAATTTTCTAATATTCCACATACGTAGGACATCCCCCTCATAACAAAGAATTATCTGTTCTAAAATGTCAACAGTTCTCTGAAGTTGAGAAATCCTGCTCTAACGTTTTGAGTAGTCAGATTTTATTCTGAGTGTGTGTGTGTTTTAATATTCAAGTAGGTACTATTAAGCTGACTCTATAGCGATGACAGATATTAGAATGTATGTTGTTGTTAGGTGCTGTCGAACCGGCTCCAATTCATAGCAGCCCTTTGTACAACAGAACGAAACACTGCCTGGTCCTGCACCATCTTCACAATCCTTGTTATGCTTTAGCTTGTCGTTGCAGCCATCACTTGTCTGTCAGTTTGTTGTACTGTAGTAGCTTGCATGTAGCTGTGAGTCTGGAGGCTATACCACTAGTATTTCAAATACCAGCAGGGTCACCTATGGTGAACAGGTTTCAATGGAGCTTCCAGACTAAGACAGATTGGCAAGAAGGAAGGGGCCATCCACTTCTCAAAGAATTGGCCAATGAAAACCTTAGGATGTATGAGAGGTATTGAACTCCTTGTGTTTCTTGATTTGTCTGACTCTATTCTTGGGAACAGGGTGTCAGTGACAGTGAACAGCATGATGCGTATCCATTTAAATTTTGTGTTGCATCTGGAGAATTGGAGATTTAATGTTAGCACCTTTCTGAGAAGTGAAGTTTAGGCTTTTTTTGTGTGTGTTTTAGTGATTATTTTTATTAAAACTTTTGATAGGAAAAAGCTTTTGTGAAACATATGGAAGTAAGCTGACTTTCATGGATTGACTTGCTACTTTAAGTAGTTGTATGAGTGGTGGCTGCAGCGATGAGCTCAAATATAGCAAGGGTTATGAGTTGTACCTTAAGGAGTTGTGTTTCTGGTTAAAGCACAAATTGAGAGGAATAACCATTCCTAGTATTCTAATACTTAGTACTTTATCTTTCCCCTTACTTTTGACTTCCAAGGCATGACTAAAATGTCACAGTGGCAGTTTTCCCAATTCTTTGCAATAACTTTCTAAGATTTGATTTTGTGACCTTTTGATCTAGACCGCTGCTATATACCTTCTTTAAACTTAAGTTTCACAGTGTCATCCCACCCATTCAAAACCATCATAGGTTCCCTATTTCCTACTGTACTTATTGAACTTTTGTTCTTGACTTTTGTATCCAAACCAAACCCACTGCTGACTTATAGCAGCCCTATAGGACAGAGTATAGAACTGTCCCATAGGGTTTCCAGGCCTTGTAATCTTTATGGGAGCAGACTGCCCCATCTTTTCCTGTGGAGGAGCTGCTGAGTTTGAACTGCTGACCTTTCAGTTAGTTAGCAGCCAAGCCCTTAACCACAGTACCACCAGGATTTATTCAACTTGTGTATAATCCTTAATTCAGGTTCACTTTTACTATTGGTAAATACCTATTTTCTTAATATTACTAATAATTGTTATTATTTATATTATTTAATTATTATGATATGTGTAACTATTCTAAACCCCTTACATATATTATCTGGTTTAATGATCACAGTTGCCCTATGAAGAAGTCGGTTTTTTAATTAATTTTATAGATGGATAGTTGACATTGAAGTATGACAGGCAGATGGTACTAACACATTGCAAAAAATAATTATTTAACTTCAAGCTAATCTATATTTGGTACAGTGAGATGAAGGAGGTTTTCAGGGAAGTGAGGTTATTCTGGTGAATACAGTCTGCTCCTGTGAATTAAGGCCTGACTAGATGACGGCTAACAAGAAGTCTTCTTCCATGAGGATGAGTGTCAGAGACTTAGCACCTCATTTCTGAAAGATTGCCAACCCAAGCTATAAGCAGTGATTTTCAGACTCTTTTAGCAACAGAACCATTTATTCCCCCAAACAAAATCTTGTATGTTATCTCCAGTGTTTCCACAAATAATTAATATTTTTCTAGTATATACTCATCTCAAAATATCAATGTATAATATTTACTATATTTGTTATCAGTGGTGACACAATTCATACATTTGTATACATCTGTGTTTTTCACTGTGTTAAAATTTGGGCATGTTATGGTCTTTAAAAGTTGTGTCTTGTTAGAGTTTTTAAAATACTAATATATGTGAACCATCTTCAAATTAAATGTTTGCAGTAGCTTGAAGCTCTGCCATAGAAGTTAGTATGAAAAACACTAGCTTGTTTAGGTGTCTTTTACAATCCAGGGTTCCATTTCCAAGACACTGGGTGGTATTGAGGTCCAGCTTAGTTTCGGAGAACCGTTATTTCCTATGCAAAGTTAACTAGGGTGTGAGCCATGAAAAAGAACTTCTTGACTTTGTTTAGTGTTGAAATGTGGGGTTAGTTCAATCACCTAACATTAGTCCAGACTGAGTTTTTCCTCCCTTCCTCTAATTAGGAGCTCTGGTGGCACAGTGCCTAAGGCATTATTAGACTGCTAACCAGAAGGCTGGTGGTTCAAACCCACAAGCCACACTCCTCAGGAGGAAGGTTGGGCAATCTACTTCTGTAGTGATACTGCTTTGGAAACCCAAGGAAGGGTCACTATGAGTCGGATCCGACTCCACGACAGTGTGTTTGGTTTGTTTGGTTAACAGGGATCTAGGATCTGTGTCAAAAGACAACTCATTTTTCTGTGTGTCCTAAAGTGGTTTAAATTTAAGGCAATTCATGTACTTGTGTTTTACGATACTAAGGGTGGTGAATATATTAGAATTTTTGTAGTTAGTTTTAGAGTAAGAATTTTATTCTTTGAGATTTCATCCTAGTTTTTCAGCAGCATTTGTTAGCTTTGTAATGGAAGATAGTAATTTTTGGTTTTAGCATTCTTAAAGTGAAATCTTGAGGAAATAAATCACTCTTTTGTTTAAAAATTCTTTTCTCTAGTGGAGTGTCTCATGATTTTATTTATAATGAAACACACTGTTATTTAGAGTCCTGACCATTACCCTAATTGTTATGCAATGGTATTTAGTAGTTTTGCAGAGTTTAA
The DNA here is from genome assembly GCF_000298275.1 of Orycteropus afer afer. Classification (NCBI taxonomy): domain Eukaryota; kingdom Metazoa; phylum Chordata; class Mammalia; order Tubulidentata; family Orycteropodidae; genus Orycteropus; species Orycteropus afer. Next base: position 477,615 of record NW_006922236.1, read on the forward strand.
GTTGTTTGAAAACTGATGTATCTGGTGGCATTTTAAACTTAGCCTACAACAGGAAATACTTACATCGATTCAAGATATATATTACAAGTGTTGGAAAAATATATATTTTGTTAAATTCTGTTTTTGTGAACATTTTTTGCTGTCTTTTTTTGTCAGTGTATAGAAGTAGTATATAATAATTGACTTTGTTATTGACTGTGTGAAAGCCGGACAGTGAATAAGAAAGACTGAAGAAGAGTTGACGCCTTTGAATTGTGGTGTTGGCAAAGAATACTGAAAAATACCATGCACTGCCAGAAGAATGAACAATCTGTCCTGGAACAAGTATAGAATGCTCCCTAGAAGCAAGGATGGCCAGACTTCATCTCACCTACTTTGGTTGTATTGTCAGAAGGGACCATTCCCTGGAAAAAGATATCATTCTTGGTAAAGAGGAATGTCAGCGAAAAAGGGAAGGCCGTCAACAAGATGGATTGACACAGTGGCTGCAGTGATGGGCTCAAGCGTAGCACGGAGTGTGAGGATGGCTCATGACTGGGCAGTGTTTTGTTCCGTTATACGTAGGGTTGCTGTGAGTCAGAGGCGACCTGATGGCATCTAACAATGACGACACAGAGAGGAAAAACAGGTTCCCATATACTGTGTATGTTGCACTGTTCTCTTGTGGGGATACATTCTGACCTGATATACTAAAAACTTCAAAAATGAATAAAACGGTATTTTGAAATAGTTTTAAAATAGTACCTTTAGCAATATTTATATATTTTATTTGTAATTTGGGTTAAACTAAAATTTCAGCATTAATTCAGCAGATATTTGTTGTTGGTTGCTGTTGAGTTGGCTCTAACTCATGATGACCTTATGTATAACAGAATAAAATGTTGCCTGGTCCTATACCATCTCCATGATAGTTAGGTATGTTTGAGGCCATCGTTTTGGGTATTGGGTCAATCCCTTTCATTGAAAGTTTCCGACATTTTTTCTGATCCTCTATTTTAACCAAACATGATGTTATTTTCTATGGATTGGCTATTCCTTGATGACATGTCCAAAGTAAGCAAGTCGAAGTCTTGCCATCCTCACTTTTAAGTAACATTCTGGAATTTGTATTTTTCTAAGGCTGATTTGTTTATTTTTCTGGCAGTCCATTCAATATTCTTTGACAATACCACCACATTTTGAGTGCTTCAGTTCTTCTGTTGTCTTTTTCCATTATCTAACTGTTGCATGCATATGAGATGATTGAAAAGGTTTACAAATTACCTATTGGAAGTGGTTTTGTAGGGGATATAGAGTCTGGGTCTTTTTTATGCTATATACATTGTTAGGAATGAAAAAGATAAGAGAGAACAGTTTAAAGATAAGATACGAAGTTTATTAGAAGTTGAAAAAAAATTAAAAGCTTGAGCAATGTATTTTACTTCTGTTTTAGTTTATGTCTGGCATGCCTAATTTATGCTGTCATAATTAAATATTGTTAAGCTATAATCATTTTTGGCATAGTGCCAAAGGCATTTGACTGCTAACCAGAAGGCTGGTGGTTCAAACCTACCAGCCACTCCTTGGAAGGAAAATTGGGCAATCTACTTCTGTAGAGATACCGCCTCAGAAACCCAAGGAGATGTTGCTGTGAGTTGAATCGACTTGACAGCAGTGAATATGAACATTTTGAAGCCCTGGTGACACAATAGTTAAGTGCTCAGCTGCTAACCAAAAGGTCTGTTGTTCAGATCCAAACATTGGCTCTCTGGGAGGAAGGATTTAGCAGTCTGCCCCCATAAAGATGACAGCCTGTGAAACCTAGTTCTGCTCTGTCATATAGAGGTGCTATGAGTCAGAATTGACTCGACAGCACATAACAACTTGAACATTTTGGCAGATTTCCACATTATCCTTTAATTTGTGTGTGAAGGATAGACATTGTTTCCTGTGTGATGATATGGCTGTAACTAAACATAAGCATGCGTAATTTTAGTTATAAAAGTAATCAGAATTTGAATACTTTATCTTCTAACAGCAATGGCAACGACAGAATTTCTGTATATCACTACTCAAGCATATTAATTGAGTGCTAAATAAGATTCTAATATATTTACGGTTACTTTTTTCATGTACTATTAATATTCTAATGATTATTTGGTGAGATGTTTAAATTCTAAATTCATTTGATTAATAGAACAAATTGCTTTATCAACTCTTTACTCCTGGAAGGAAGTAGTTTCATACTTTTGCTTAAGAGTATTTTCTGAAAATGGTCTGGTGAATTCCTCTGTGCCAGGTTGCTTAACATATGGGAGAAAGGTGGAAGCAGAAGAAAATGCTTGTTTATTAAGTGGTTTTGTTTCTGTTAACATTGATGTCTAACCAAAATGGGAGGACAGGCTTTGGAGTACAGATAAACTAACTGAATTCATATAACTGAAACTGTGGCACAATGCCTAAAGTATTTGACTGCTAACCAGATGGTTGGTGGTTTAAACTCACCAGATGCTCCATGGAAGGAAGATGGGCCAATCTACTTCCATAAAGATTTACCACCTTGGGAACCTAATGGGGGTTGCTGTGAGTTGGAATTGACTCAGTGGCAGTGAGTTTGGGTTATTATTATTATTATTATTATTATTCCATTATGGGCTGAGCTTTTGAAAGGGATGGTCCAAGATAATGAGTAGAAAGGGTAGGTCTGAGAGAAGGAGAAACACTTCAAGTTTTAGAAAATTCTACAGATTAGTCTTAACTAGGTTAGTGATACGTAAAATAATATGATATTCATAGTGTTTTGGGGTTGGATTTTAGTAGAAGTTGAAAAAAAGAAATTCTTGGCCAAATGAAAGGCATTAGTGAATGATTTAGAATTATTTCTGAATTACTGAATGTATGCAACAAAATCTGGAATAACTTCCTTTTTTATTTTAGATCCTTTTTGTTCTATTTAACCCTGCCCAGAGCCAAATTAGACTCAATTTCAACACTCTTTCTTCCTTTCTATGATTTTTATTGTATGATCTGTGTTTCTTTTTTGCTGCTTTCAGCTGAATTTCTTTGTACTCTTAAGTTTATTAAAAATCTTTTAAAATGAGATTGGACACATGTTTTTCTTGAAAAATATGGCATTTAGCCCACTTTTGGTGGCTCAGTAAATTTTAAGTAGTATTTTCAGCCTTCGGAGGGGCCCTGGTGGTGCAGTGGTTAAGGGTTTGTTTGGCTGCTAACTTAAAGTCAGCGCTTTGATCGCACCAGCTGCTCCATGGGAGAAAGATTTGGCAGTCTGCTTCTATAAAGATTTACAGTCTTGGAAGTCCCATGGGGCAGTTCTACTCTGTCCTGTAGATTTGTTATAAGTTGGAATCACTCTATGGCAGTGGGTTTTTGGGTTCATGTTTCAGCCTTTCAGAAACATTTGCTTTAGTTGAAATAGTTCTGCAAAGCTTTTCATGTGAAGAAAATGGTCTCTTACCTTTACTGGCCAAGTCTTTTCAGTATCATTATTCAATTAATTTGTATTCATCTAGTAATTTTCAGCCCTGCTGCTAAAAAGCTTTATTTCAGAGATGCTTATGTAACCGTTTTTTTTGGGTTAGTTATTTTTTGATTATTCAGCTGTCATAACAATATTTTGTTGTACTGGAAACAGATTTTGGAGGTTGCTGCTAGCACATGAGAGTAGTAGGAGTTTATTTTTAAAATGGTCTTTAAATGGGCTTAAACAGTTAAATGTTTGACTTATTTTTATGCTTAAACAGTTATATAGTATAGGTAACACAGGTTGTATTCTGTATTATTATACTGAGATGCTCGTCAGTTGTGGAATGAAGATCTGACTCTTTAGGCTCCTTTATGGAAGAAATTTCATTACTGTGCTATTTCTTACTTAGATATTATTCATTATCTTTAGGAAAGGGCTTTTAGATTTATAACTCTGTATAAAACCTATAATAAATTTCTTTGGTTTTTTCTTACATAAATAAGATTTAAAAATGTTGTTGTTAGATGCCTTTGAATTTATTGTGACTCATGGTGACCCCATATGTTACAGAGTAGAAGTGCTCCATAGGGTTGTCTTGTCTGTAATCAAATAGAGAAAGGCAAAAAAGATGAGAAAAACTCAGAAAAACTAAGCCAACGAAAGCTTTTCAAAACAATGTTATAAGACATATGATCATTATGATAAGTCATAACACCATTTGCTTACTGTGTGATATTGTTTGTGTTCGAATAGAATTAATATTCACTTATGTTCAGGTAAACAAATTATTTTATTTCACAAAAGAGATATAATAATGTATGGTTGGAGTGAAAATGAAATACTATGGGCCTTCAGTTGAGTAATACTCATGCAGGCCTCAGATGTAAAAGTTCAATCAGTGCAGTTGTTGCAGCCCATTTTATTGAAGGAATGGGGACAAAAGTTTGTTTGTAACTACCATGGGATTGAGTACAAAGACGCCAGTGACCTTTGAACTTCTGAGGCTGTGCTTTTGAACAAGGAATTGTTTGCAATGAGGAAAGCTGCCAGTAGACTTGGGATCTGCTTTTCCCTTGCTTTTAGCAGAATTGTTGAATGACCCTCCCCCAGAAAAGCCAAACCAAACAACAACAAAAAACTTAATTGGAAGAAATTCTTACTGGTCTCTGAAGAATCTTGTTCCTGCACAGCAAAACCTAATTAGATATTCATATCCCAAAGGAGTACTCATTAAAAATATTGTCCTGCTTACAAAAATGGCAACATTAATTACTGGTCTTTTATACATTGACAAGGCTGGTAGATGCTGGTGGTTCCTTCCTCTGCAGTTCTTGTTACATTCTTTTTAAAAACTATCCTCCAGCTCTGTTGTTTGAAAAGTCTTCTGTATCTGGGTCACACAAATTCCTTGGCTTTCTTTTACTTGGTGTAGATGTTGGGCATTATTCAGAGAGTGAAACCTATACATATTTGTCAAATGAAGGAGTAAATTAATAAATCCACGAGAAAAATGTGTGTGTGTGTGTGTGTGTGTGTGTGTGAGGAAGTAGGGATATGACATTTGCAGCGCTTTTTTACTCTCTCCTCCAAGATGGATTAATAAAAATCTGGTAACATCTCTCAAAGTCAGAACACTGTAAGTACAGTGTCTCTTTTGCAGATAGGGAGTAGCTCAGCCTTTGAGTATACTTTCCTTGGTTACATAAACTAGTGTTCAAACTAGGCACAGATTACAAAGCCTTAGATTTAAAATCTTGTCCTTGGAAACATCTGAAGAATCAGTACTACCGTTCCCATGTTTGTGTTTGAAATTAATATACTGATTCACTATTAAATTGTGCATTTCCTTTGAAATAGTTTACCCTGCCTAGTAATAATGCATTTGTGCATTTCTTTTCATATAGTTTTTTTTATTCATATCCTTTTTGTTTTTTTGGTATCCTTTTTGTGATCAGTGGTCAGCACCATGGTGCTCTAGTGATGCAGTGGTGAAGCACTCAGCTGCTAACCGAAAGATTGGGGTTTGAAACCCATAGCTGCTTTTTGGGAGAAAGACGTGGCAGTCTGCTTCCATAAAGATTATAGCCTTGGAAACCCTATCGCATAGTTCTGCTCTGTCCTATAGGATTGCTTATGAGTTGAAATCATCTCTTTGGCACTGAGTTTGGTTTGGAATTTTGGTCAGCAGCATAATTTAGTTTATAGGTTATTATGTTATTGTTAGGTGCAGTTGACTTGTTTCTGACTCATAGCAACCCCATGTACAGCAGAATGAAACATTGCCCAGTCATGTGGCATCTTCACAATCCTTGCTATATAAGCCCATAGTTGCAGCCACTGAGTCAATCCATCTTGTTGAGGATCTTTCCCTTTTTCACTGATCCTCTGCTTTACCAAGCATGATATCCTTCTTGAGGGAGTTATCCCTTCTGACCACATGAACAGAATAGGTGAGATGAAGTCTGACCATTCTCACTTCCAAGGAGCATTCCAGTTGCACTTCTTCCAGGACAGATTTGTTTGTTCTTCTGGCAGTCAATGATATTTTCAGTATTTGCAAACACCACAATTCAGAGGCATCAACTCTTCATTGATCTTCCTTATTCATTGTCCAGCTTTCACATGTATATAAAGTGATTGAAAATACCATGGCTTGAGTTAGGTGCACCATAGTCTTAAAAGTGAGGTCTTTGCTTCTTAACATTTTGAAGACGTCTTTTACAACACATCTGCCTAGTGTGGCACAACAGCTGATTTCTTGACTGCTGCTTCCATGGGTGTTGATTGTGAATGCAAGTAAAATGAAATCCCTGACAGCTTCAATTTTTTCTCCATTTATTGTGATGTTGCTTACTAGTCCATTTGTGAGGACTTTTGTTTTCTTTATGTTGAGGTGTAATCCATCCTGAAGACTGTAGTCTTTAATCTTCATCAGTAATTGCTTCAGATCATCTTCACGTTCTGCATATTGCAGGTTGTTAATAGTTCTTCCTCCAATCCTGATGCTGTGTTCTTCTTCATATAGTACAGCTTCTTGGATTATTTGTTCAGCACACAGATTAAATAAGTATGGTAAAAGGATACAACCCTGACCCATACCCTTCCTGATTTTAAACCATCCAGTATCCCTTTGTTCTGTTTGAATGATAGCCTCTTGGTCTATGTACAGGCTCGTCATGAACATAATTAAGTGTTCTGGAATTCCTGTTCTTCACAGTGTTATCCGTAATTAATTATGATCCACACAGTTGAATGCATTTGGATGCCAATGAAATAGGTAAACATCTTCCTTGTATCCTTTGCTTCTAGCCAAGATCCGTCTGACGTGAGCAGTGATATTCATCGTTCCCGACTACTTCTGCATCCAGCTTGAATTTCTGGAAGTTCCCTGTCAATGTATTACTGTAACCATTTTTGAATTATCTTCAGCAAAATTTTACTTGCATATAATATTAATGATACTGTTCGATAATTTCCACATTCTGTTGGATCATCTTTCTTTGGGATGAGCATCGGTATGGATCTCTTCCAGTCAGTTGACCAAGTAGCTGTCTTCTAAATTTCTTGGCATAAATGAGTAGTAAGCACCTTTAGTGCTGCATCCATTTGTTGAAACCTTTCAGTGGGAATTTCTCAATTCCTGGAACCTTGTTTTTTTTTTCTAATTTCTTCAGTGCATCTTGGACTTCTTTCAATACCATTGTTCCGTGATGGTATACAGCCTCCTGAAATAGCTGAACATTGACCAGTTCTTTTTGATACAGTGACTCTGTGTATTCCTTCTATCTTTTGGTGCTTCTTGCATCATTCAATACTTAGCCCATAGAATCTTGCAGTATTGAAATGCAAGGCTTAATTTTTTTTCTTCAGTTCTTTCAACTTAAGAAATGCCTACTGTGTTCTTCCCTTTTGGTTTTCTAACTCCAAGTCTTTGCACATTTCATTATAATACTTGTCTTGTTGAGCTGCCTATTGAAATCTTCAATTCTGTTATCTCCTCATTTCTTCTATTCACTTTAGCTACTCTGTTCAAGAGCAAGTTTCAGCGTTTCTTCTAACATCCATTTTGGTCTTTTCTTCCTTTGCTGTCTTTTTAATGACTGTTAATCTTTCTTCATTTATGATGTTCCTAATATCATTCCACAATTTGTCCGTTTTTTGGTCATTGGTGTTGAGTGCCATCAAATATATGTTTCAGATGATGTCTTCTAAATTCACGTGGGGTATAATCAAAGTCATATTTTGGCTCTTGTGGATTTGTTTTAATTTTCTGCAGCTTCAACTTGAACTTACACATGAGCAATTGATGGTCTGTCCGTAGTCAGCTTCTGACCTTGTTTTGGCTGATGGTACGGAGCTTCTCTATTGCTACATTCAACAGATGTAGTTGATCTGATTCCTATGTATTTCTTGTGGGATCCATGTGTATAGCTGCTCCTTTTTTTGTTGAAAAAAGGTATTAGAAATGAGTAAGTCATTAGTCTTGCAGAATTCTATCATGTGCGATCTCTGGCATCATTTCTATCACAAAGGCTATATTATCCAACTACTAATGCATCTTCTTTGTTTCCAACTTTTGCATTCCAATCACCAGTAATAATCAGCTCATCTTGATTGCATGTTTGGTCAATTTCAGTTTGCAGAATTTGGTAAAAATAGTCAGTTTCTTCATCTTTGGCTTTAGTGGTTGGTGTGTAAATTTAAATAGTAGTAGTATTAACTGGTCTTTCTTGCAAGCGTATGCATATTATCCTATCACTGACAGTATTGTACTTCAGGGTAGATCTTGAAACATTCTTTGTGATGAATGGGATGTCATTCCTCTTCAATTTGTCATTCTCAGTGTAGTAGACCATATGATTGCCTGATTCAAAATGCCCAATACCAGTCCATTTCAGCTCACTAATGCTTAGGATAGGAGCTCTGGTAGCATAGAGCCTAAGGCACTTGACTGCTAACCAGAAGGCTGGCGGTTCAAACCCACCAGCCACTCCTTGGAAGGAAGGTTGGGCAATCCCACTTATGTAGTGATACTGCCTCGGAAACCCAAGGAGGGGTCGTTGTGAGTCAGGGCCGACTTGACAGCACATAACAACAACAACCACAATGCTTAGGATATCAGTCTTTATGTGTTACATTTCATTTTTGACAGCTTCTAGTTTTTTTTAGATTTATACTTCGTACATTCCACATTCTGATTATTAATGAATGTTTGCAGCTGCTGCTTCCCATTTTGAGTTGTGCCCCATCAGCAAATGGAGGTCCCGAAAACTTTACTCCATCTACATCATTAAGATTGACTCTGCTTTGAGGAGGCAGCTCTTCCCTAGTGATATTTTGAGTGTCTTCCAACCTGAGGGACTTGTCTTTTGACACTGTATCAAACAATGTATCAGAGCTGGTCATAAAGTTACATATATCAGACAGTGTTTCCCTGTTATTTATAAGGTTTTCACTGGCCAACTTTTTGAGAAGTTGATAGCCCCTTCCTTCTTCCAAGTCTGTCTTAGTCTGGAAGCTCCACTGAAATCTGGCCACCATGGGTCCTGCAGGTGTTTGAAGTACTGGTGGCATAGCCTCTAGCCTCACAGCAATAGGCAAGCCACCGTGGTATGACAAACTGACAGACAAGTGGTGGTAGGTTATGATATGTTATATAAATCTGTGATTATATTTCTAACTGGAGCCATTGGTATTGAATCTATGACTTCATTGGTAACATTGCCATGATGAAGTATAAGGAATAAGGTGGGAAAGGTAAGTATGGTAGTTATGGTAAGAAAAATATTAAAATTTTAATAACTTTCTAAGTGTGTTTATAATCAAACTCACTGCCATTGAGTCGATTTTGACTCATAGCAACCCCCTTTGGGTTATTGAGGCAGTAAATCTTTACTGTCGATTGCCCAGTTTTCCTTTTGTGGAGTGGCTGGTACGTTTGAATCACCAGCCTTCTTGTTAGGAGTCATGTGCCTTAGGCACTGCGCCACTGGAGCTCTCTCTTTCTTTCTATGTGTTAAATTAACTTTCCAGAAATTTAACATAAGTCCTAATTTGTTCATACTTGGAGAATTTTGTTCATCACACTCAGGTGAAAAATTAATTAAAATCATTAGCCTTGAGTCTTGATTTATCAGTAACTCTTATGAAATACAGTAATTTACTATTATTAGTAGAAGTTCCTCAAACTTTCTTAGGTCTCTATGTTAAATGTTCATATGAGTAGGGCTTCCAAGTGTTTGCTATGTGAGAGATAAGTTCCTTCGTGGAGGCAGAGATGTAGAGTGGAAAGGCCTCTATCTGTCAAGGGGAATGTTTGGCTGTCAGGGTAGATGGTTGAAAGACTTGTGGGAGCTGGTAGCTGCCGAGGGATAAGAAGGAGATGCTTAGAAGGTACAAATTGTTGCAGATAGCAGTCTTAGACACCCCAAACTGAATGAAACAAACAAACAAACAAAAATGTGGAATTAGAAGTAGGCATTAGATGATCTTTAGCTGATGGAGAAGGAAACAGTCCTTAAACATTCCATAGATTAAACAAAATACAACTCATACACCTTGAGTTAATTGATATATCTTTTATTTAGTTTCAGTTTTGGTTTATTTTAATTAAACATCTTGTGAGATGTGTTGAACTTGATTTAGACTTTAATGTAATTATTGTTTAAGAGAGAACAAGCAAACCATAGACAGAATAGAGAATATATTTGACAAAATGCTATAAAGTTGCCATGTAACGTTTAGTCAACTGAATATTTTCTTTAAAAAATACCTTCCTTGAAATATGTTATTATTTTTGACAAAAATAAGGCTTTTTAGAATAGTCCATTCTGTTTTACTAGAATAGTTGGTTTATGCAGGGAGAAATTAAAGGGGAGGACTGAAGAATATGGGAAATATTAAATAAGTGTTCACCATAATGAGAGGTAAAGTTCTTATTCTGATAACTGTATTTCAGCAGAGAATATGCTTTTATGAAATGGTAAATGGTATAGCTGACTTAATTTGAATGAATGGAGAATATTGCTTTGGATCAGAAAATGCTAGACTGAGAATTCATTGTTTTGAAAAAATTTGTCATAAGATAAATACTCTCTGTAGGGTCACTGTGAATGGGAATCAGCTTGATGGCAGTGGGTTTGGTTTGGTTTGGATTTAAGAAGTTCTGTTGTTTTATAAAGGAGCTCTGGTGGTGTAGTGCCTAAGGCATTGGAGCTCCGGTGGCACTGTGGTTAAAGCACTGGGCTCCTAACCAAAAGGTTGTCGACAGTTCCAGCCCACCAGCTGCTCCATGGAAGTATATCTGAGAACTGATTATTTTAGAAAACTTTGTTCAACTTTTTTGTAATTTTCTTTTTCAAGATGAAAACTGATTTTTGCAAGGAAATCAGTTTGACATTGATCTGAAGCTGCTACAGATGAATTGTGGCTGTGCTTGGTCTTTTAATGTTGTAGTGCCTGAACTTACATTTTCCTTCTATGATAAGTAACATGAAAAATGCTTTGGAAAAATAGAGTTGCCAGAAATATACCACAGAAAATTGCTTCTATTGCCATGAGCCACAAATTGCTAGATTTAAATATGTATTTGATATTAGTAAGCACAGTTTATGGCCATCATATCTGTGCCAGAGATTCCTAGTTGCTGTTCTAATATCCATATTATCCATCTTTCTTTCTAAGGGAACTTAAATTTTGTTGGAAGGAGAAATGTGCCTAGCTAAATAATTATATGTTTCCTAATCATAATGAACATATTCTTTTGCTCAATGTTATCTGTGGGATTTATCGTTGTTGTGTTGTTGTTATGTGCTGTCGAATCGGACCTGACTCATAGCTACCCTCCTTGGGTTTCTGAGGCAGTATCGCTACGGAAGTAGATTGCCCAACCTTCCTTGAGATTTATTATATTGTTATATTTAATTTTTGGTCATTCATTCTCCTTGCCATATAGCATTCCAGTGAATGCATTCTTTTGGATCTATATCTTACAGTGGAATTGCTGCATCATAGGATATGCATATGATCATCTTTAATAGATACTGACAGTCTTCTAAAGTGGTGTACCAATCTGTGCATCTATCAGCAGTACATTAAAGTTTTAGCTCCTGTCTTTTAAATGTCAGTTGGCATTGTCATTATTACTTATTTTTGGTAAAGTACATAAATAACATTTGCCATTTCAACACTTTTTACATGTATAGTTCAGTCACATTTATTACTTCATTTCTCTTTGTGGCTGAGTAATATTCCATTGTATATTTGTACCATATTTTGTCTATTCATTCATCTTTTGTTTCTACCTTTTGGCTATTGTGAATAATGTTGCATGGACATTGGTGTGCAAGTACCTGCCTGTGTCCCCACTTTCATTTCTTTTGGGCTTATATCTAGGAATGGAATTGCAGGGTCATATGGTGATTCTGTGTTGAACTTTTGAGGAACTGTCTGTTTTCCACAATGGCTGCATCATTTTACCAGCAATGGATGAAGGTTCCAGTTTATCCATATCCTTACCAATACTTGTTTTCTGTTTTTCTGATCATGGTCATCTTAGTAAGGGTTAAAAAGTATTTATTTCATTGTAGTCTTGATTTGAATTTTTCTAATGACTAATAAAGTAGCCTAATTAATCTAATGACTAATAATAAGGTGTTGCAGTGGTTGAGCACTTGGCCACTAACCAGAGGTCGGCAGTTTGAGCCCAGCAGCTGCACCGTGGGAAAAAGGTGTGGCAGTTTGCTTCCATAAAGATTAGAGCCTTGGAAACTATATGGGGCAGTTCTGCTATGTCCTGTAGGGTCTGTATGAGTTAGAAGTGACATCACAGCACTGGGGTTAATGGTCTATGACTTTGAACATCTTTTCATGTGTTAGTTGGCCTTTTGTATATCTTTGGTGAAATGTTTATTCAAGTCTTTGCCAATTTTTTTGGATTGGATTTGTCTTTTTGTTGCTAAGTTGTGGAAGTGTTTTTTTTTTTTTTTTTTTTTTAAGTATAATCTAGATAAGAAACTCTTGTCTGTTATATAAGGAGCCCTGGGGGCACAGTGGTTAAGTACAATAATTTCCATTTTTTTCCCTTAATCTGTAGGTCGTCTTTTGGTGTTTTTGATAAAGTTCTTTAATGAACAAAAGTTTTTAATTTTGATGAAGTTCTGTTTGTTTTTCCTTTTTGTTGCTTGTCTTTATGGTGTCATTGAAAAATCCATTCATGAAAACTAGATCCTTGATGTTTAAGAGTTTCATTATATTAGTTATTATATTTAAGTCTTCGATCTGCTTTGAGTTAATTTTCATACATGATGTGAGGTATGGGTCCAACTTCATTCTTGTGCATATTGAAATCTAGTTGTCACAATATCACTTATTAAAGAGATTATTCTTTCACTGAAGAAACCTTGGTGGTGCAATGGATAAGCACTTGTCTGGTAACCAAAAGATCAGTGTTTCAAACCCACCACCCACTCTGTGGTGGAAGGAAGACGTGGCAATCTGGTTCTGCCAAAATTTACAGACTTGGAAGCCCAATGTGGCAGTTCTACTCTGTCCTATACGGTCACATGGTGATTCTGTGGAATCTATGAGTTGGAATCAACATGATGGCAGTGGGTTTGATTGTGGGTTTTATTCTTTCCCCACTGAATGGACTTGTCACCATTGTCGAAATCAGTTGACCATAGGTGTATAGGTCTTTTTGTACTCTCAATTTTATTCCATTTGTCTATATATTTATTATTATAGCAATGCCAGACTGTTTTCATTACCGTAACTTGATAGTACTATTTTGAATTTGGGACATGTGAGTCCTCATTTGTTTTTCTTCTTCAAGACTGCTTTGGCTGTTCAGGGCTGCTTACAATTCTTTATAAATTTGTAGATTGGCTCTTTTCCATTTCTACGAAGAAGGCTGTTGAAATTTTGATGGGGATGATGATGAAGCTATAAGTCATTTTGAGGGATAATGACACCTTAACAATATGAAGACTTTTCAGTCTATGAACATGGAATATTCTGTCATTGTTTCTTATTTTTTTTTTTAATTTTATTTATTGTGATTTGGTGAAGATTTTACAGAGCAAATTCACTTTCGATACAGCAGTTCACATATACTTTGTCACATTAAATTGACCACAGTTTACCACAATGCA
>NW_006922236.1:493299-495178 GCF_000298275.1 Orycteropus afer afer
GGATTGTTGTTGTCTCCCACTTTTCAGTCTTGCAGGCCCCGAGTGTCCTTGGGGTTGCTGGAAAGCAGAATGTGTTCTTAAGCCCCAGAAATCTGCGAGAGCACTGTCTCTTTGAATATCCAAAATAGTCAAGCCGCCTTTTAAACCTTCAAAATGGCGGCACTCTCCAGACCGGCAAAAGTCCACAGCTCATCCCACCTTTCTCTTCACCTTCTCCGTTTGTTACCCAGCCACCGTGCACAGTTTTCCGTGTAGTCCCTGGCTAGCAGGGTGATTTTTAGGTTAATTCTTAAGTCCTGCCACCACAGGAATCTGCAAGAGCGCTGTCTCTTTAAATATCTAAAATAGTCAAGCTGCTTTTTAAACCCACAAAATGGCGGCACCCTCTGGACCGGCAAAAGTCCATGGCTCAGCTCACCTTTCTTTTCACCTTCTCCGTTTGTTCCCCAGCCACTGTGCACAGTCCTCTGTGCAGTCCCTGGCTAGCAGGGTGATTTTTAAGCTAATTCTTAGGTCCTACCACCACTCGGGAATCTCCAAGCCGTCTGTCGCTACCAGACCGCAGCTCCTTGTGTCTCCTGTTTTGGTATTTTCATGCAAATTCTTCTGCTAGTTGGTGTTTAGTCCACTTTTGTATCCTTCCCTTCAAGGCTCAGGGGTCCAAGATTATCTTCTGTGTCTGTGTTAATTGGTTTCCTTTTTCTTTGTTGAAGAGGGTCTCTGCAGTCCTTCTGCCTAGTCCGCCACCTTGCTGGAACCTCTCTGTCATTGTTTCTAACCTCATCCACTCTGGTGGGTGTGTATCTTTTGAAGTACCTGTACAAATCTTTGCCCACTTGCTATTGGGTTTTATGCCTTATTGTTTGTATGACTCCATTATATATTCTGGATATTAGTCCTTTGTCGGATATATGCACACATATACACACACACAAACCAAACTCAGTGCCATCAAGTTGATTCCGACTCATAGTGACCCCCATTGGATTACTGAGGCAGTAAATCTTTATGGAAGTAGATTGCCCAGTTTTCCTTCCATGGAGTGGCTGGTGGGTTTGAACCGCCAATCTTCTGGTTAGCAGTCAAATGCCTTAGGCACTATGCCACCAGAGCTCTCAGATATATGCACAGTATTGTGAATATCTTTTCTAAATGTCTTTTGAGGAACAGAAGGTGTTGATATAGTCTAATGTTCTGGTTATCTAGTGGGTGCTCTGACAAGAATATACCACAAATAGGATGGCCTTAACAAACAGGAGTTTATTCTCCTATGGTTTGGAGGCTTTAAGTCCAAGTTTAAAGTGCCAGGCTCTAGGGGCTGGGTGAAAGCCCCTTGACCTTGGGCTCTAGCTCTGCCTCCACCTCCCGGCCCACTGAAGCTAGAGGCTTTTCTTCTCTCAGATAGCTGCTGACTGCTGAGGCTGCTAAGCCCAAGATTGACAAGTAAAAAGGCACAGTCCCGATGTTACCAAACCGCATGGTAGGCCATCAATTCAAGTCCATTGTAAGTCTCAAGGTCAGCAGGGCATGGCAGGCTGCTGAACAAGACACGGCTACATTCAGGGTCCAAGCGGGCCATATGCTAGAGACCATTTCCAAAGCTGCTGCTTATATATGGGAAGCAGACCACATACCCAGAGCAGCTACTCAGCTGTTTGTGGTAGAGCCCACTATGGAGTTGATTGCCAGTCTCATCATGGGTAATAACTTAACACCAGCTGCCCAGCCACTCAACCAGGCCCAGCCAAGTTGATATACAAACATAACCACCACATCCAACTTAACCATTTTTTTCTTTGTGGTTGGTAGTTTTATTTATTTATTTATTTTAATTAGGATTTGGGTGAAGATTTACAGAGTAAATTCACTTTTCATACAG
>NW_006922236.1:495538-496441 GCF_000298275.1 Orycteropus afer afer
TTTTTTTTTTTTTGCCTCCAAACGATTTTGAGTTTTGTATGTGGTTGGTAGTTTTTGAGTACTGTTTAAAAAAACTTTGCCTGCTCCAAGGTCACAAAGATTGTCTGTGTTTTCTTTTATGAAAGCTTTATTTTACTTTATGTGCATAGATCTACTTTTCATTTTGAGTTAATTTTTGTGTACATGTGAAGTAGGGGTCATGATACTTTTTTTTACGTATGGCTATATGAGTCAATACTGTTTATTAAATTTCCTATCCCCAGTCATAAGTCAGGTAACTGAATTACCTGTGCATTGTTTCTGGGCACTATTATATTCTGTTCTACCAGTTATTTTACTTTCACTCTTTGCAAATACCTACTGCCCCAATTACTATAGCCTTATAGTATTACTATACTACCTTGATTACTATAACTTTACAGAACATTTTGTTAATTGTTAATGTTAAGTTCTCCACATTTGCTTTTTTTGAAAATTTAATTGAATTAAATTTATTTATATTTGTATTTTTGTATTGTTCCCTCTCCTAGCCTCTCACCCCTGGTAACCAACAAAGAAATTTCCTACCAGATAGCAAACTTTCCTTGCCTTTTTATAATAATGAGCTAATATAATATTTGTCCTTCTGTGATTGACTTATTTTACTCAGCATAATATCCTCCTAACTCATCCACATTGTGCAGTGTATTGCAGATTCTACATTCGTCGTCTTCTTTTTTTTTTTTTAACGTTTTTATCTCTAGTAATTTTTGTTTACTTTCTTTTTAAATTGTGATTTGGGTGAAGATTTACAGAGCAAATTCACTTTCCATACAGTAGTTCACATACTTTGTCTCATGACATTGACCACAATTTACCACAATGCAACAGCTCTCCTCCCACTTCCTCCCCATAGTTACCTCT
>NW_006922236.1:523318-525037 GCF_000298275.1 Orycteropus afer afer
ATTGGTTTCCCTTTTCTTTGTTGAAGAGGGTCTGTGCAATCCTTCTGCCTAGTCCGCCATCTTGCCCCGCCTCCCTGTTGGTAATTTTTTTATGACCTGTTCAATTTCTTATTTTGTTATGGGTCTGCTTAGATTTTCCACCTAAGCCTCTGTTAGTTTAGGTCAGTAGTATGTTTCTAGAAATCTATCCATTTCTTCTGGATTTTCAGGCTTGTTGGAGTATAGTGCTTCATAGTATTCCTGATACTATCCTTTTAATTTCAGTTGATTTTGTTGTGACGTCACCCAGTTCGTTTCATGTTCATGTTATTTTTATTCTCTCCTTGTTTTCCTTTGTTACATTTGCCAGTGGTTTGTCTATTTTATTAATCATTCCAAAAAACCAACTTCTAGTCTTGTTGACTTTTTCCCATTGTCTTTCTATTTCTTGTTTCATTGATTTCTTCTCAAATTTTTATTATTTCCTTTTTTTCTAGTGAATGTAGTAGTTTTTATTTTTTCTGGTCTTATTCTAAGTCTTGGAGATGTTGGGTTAAGGTTTTGATCTTGACTCTTTCTTCTTTTTTGATGTATGCATTTATTGCTATAAATTGGCCTCTGCTCACTGCTTTTGCTGTGTCCCAAAGATTTTCATATGTTGTTTTTCCATTCTTGTTTGATTCAAATTTTTTAATTTCATTTTTTGTTTCTTCTGTTACTCAGTCATTTTCAACGAGGATGTTGTTCACTTTCTATGTGTTTGCTCTTTTTCCGTTGGTCTTCTGTCGCGGCCGGCGCGACAATTCTAGAACAGGGGGTAAGAGAATGAGTTAAAAATGAGAGAAAAGTTAAAGGATGGGAACGGGAGGGACACTCAGAGCCATTGCAAAGCAGTGCCAACTTTATTATAATTATTCTCAAACTTATATACAGGTTTAATATGGGAAAAGTGCATGATTCATATGTCATACAATCAATCACAAGTTAATATTGGGAAAAGTACATGCATACACAATTGGCATAATAAAATTTGAACTGACATTCCTGTTCCCACAATTCAAGTCACCACAACTCAGGTCACCTTAATTTCTTAAATTCTATACTCATTCTTCTATGTAACTATGTTCCCTAGAAACCTGTGTTCCCTAGCAACTTATATAGTTTAGATTGGCTTCCGCATATTCTAGGTTCAATCAAAGGTTATGCCTCTTATGCACCTGCTGTTTCACAGAACAATACAAGGGAGAAAATGGCTGATGGTGTACTAAGAGCAGGGCCCAACTTTCAGGGACACTTAACAGCATCAACCCACAAAACCCAGGGCCCATCAGTCCTAGTCCTTATGGGGACACTGAAAGTATCAACCTGTTTCTGGGAGCCGTTGCTCAATTAGTCACTCACCATGTCCCATCAGTCCTTTAAGACTTAGGGCTCTCCACAGTCTTCCTATTGTTGATTACTAATTTGATAGCATTGTGATCTGAGATGATGCTTTGGAGTATTTCAAAGTTTTTAAGTTTATTAAGGCTTGCTTTATAGCCTAAAATGTGGTCTATCATGGAGAATGTACCATGTGCACTGGAAAAGAATGTGTATTGTTTTGTTGGGTAAAATGCTCTCTAGATGTCTCTTAAGGTCAAGTTGGTGGATTATATTGTTTAGTTCTTCTGTGTCTTTGTTGAGTTTCTTTCCCATTTTATCTTTCATTGAAAGTGGTGTATTAAACTCTTCTATTATGAT
>NW_006922236.1:525796-526474 GCF_000298275.1 Orycteropus afer afer
GAGGAACACAAGCTTTAACATTCAATATAGTACTGTGTCCATGAAATTGTGACCAGGTTAAAATATTAGTTTCTACCGGGGCAAAAGCTGCAATTAATTTCCAAGACATCTACGGTGTCGTTTCTGCCAATTCTCCAGCGTCATCCGCGCCATCTGGGTCTGTAGTCGGGGCATCTCTGATGTACCTTGAAGGGACCCACCTTGGCGTTTCTTCATCCTGTGGAAAACCACAAACATAACCTCGGCCTTTTCTTAGGCCTGATCAGGACCTCTCCAGAGGTTGGTTACCAACTCTTTCCATTTTACCATTTGAAAAGGAGGCCCATCAGGAGACCAGTGTCTCTCTGCCGCTGATCTACCATCCAGGTCAACATTTAAAAAATTTAAAACAAAGAGAGCCAAGGACAAGTGCATATGTGGTGAATATTTTACTTGTCCCCTGAATATCTCCCCCTCTTTTAGTTTTTTGAGCATGGTTTTAAAGGTAGAATGACATCGCTCAATTATTGCTTGACCTTCAGAATTATAAGGGATTCCTGTAGAATGAAAAATATTAAAGATGCTGCAAAAAGTGGCAAAAGCTGAAGAAGTATATGCAGTTCTGTTATCAGTCTTCAATTTTTTTGGTTTACCTACTAAGGAAAAAGCAGTAAGTAAATGATCCTGAACATTTTTAAA
>NW_006922236.1:530090-536437 GCF_000298275.1 Orycteropus afer afer
TTGGGCAATCTACTTCCATAGTGATACTGCCTCGGAAACCAAAGGAGGGGTTGCTATGAGTCAGATTTGACTCAACGGCAGTGAATTGGTTTTGTTTTGTTTTTACTATGACTGTGGAGTCATCTATTTGTCTTTTGAATTCTGTTAAAGTCTGATTTATGTATTTTGATGCTCTTTAGTTGGGTCCATAGATATTTGTTTTGGTAATGTCCTCTTGTTCAGTCAATCCTTTAATCATTATATAATTCCTTCCTTGTCTCTTATGGTGTTTTTCGCCTTAAAGTCACTTTTACCAGAAATTAATATCACCACTCCTGCTCTTTTATAGTTGCCATTTGCTTGATATATCTTTTTCGAACTTTGGATTTTTAGTCTGTTTTTGTTTTTGTCTCTAAGGTGTGTCTCTTGTAGACAGCATATTAATGGGTTGTATTTTCTTATCCAGTCTGCAGCTCTCCATCTCTTGAGTGGCGAATTGAATCCATTTATATTCAGCGTAACTGTTGGCAAGTATGAATTTGATGCTGTCATTTTGTGATTTTTTTTTTTTTGTGGTGTTGCTAATTTTTTTGTTCTGTATTATTTTCTGTGCTCAGCTCATTTTGTTTATGAATCATGTTATCACTTCCTTCATTGCTATTGTTTTAATATTTGCTAAATATAGTATGTTCTTGTTTTCTTTTTTAGTTTGATGTGAAGGTTTATCATTTTTCTTTGAGATTACCCTGTGATTTATAATTTTTTTCCCAAGTTTAGAACAGTCTATTCTATCTTGTAATTGTCTTGACTTCCTTACCATTTAGAAGTTCTGCAACTACAGATTTTTTTTCCCTTTCTTTGGTTTGTAGTTGTCCTCATTTGTCAATTGATATCTCTGGTTCCTGGTTTACAATCTTGTAAGCTTATTTACTTTGAATACTTCCATAAGTTGGTTTCTGGGTTATGTCATCATGTTGGTTGTTGTCTCCTGTTGTTGGATCTCTGTCCAAAAGACTTCCTTTAGCATCTCTTGTAACAGTTGATCTGATTTTAGCAAATTTCCTTAATTTCTTCTCATCTGGAAAAGTTCTAATTTCACCATTGTATTTGAGGATTTTCTCTTTTTTTAGAAGGCTTTAGTTAACTTGGGGATTGTCAGCTGGTTGGGTGGAATTATTATTCTTTTTGTATCCCTTCTAACTGATACTGTGTGTATCTCTTACCTAAATGACTGAAATACTGGCAGTAATCCAGTTAACTATCAAGAGAACCCAGTTGGAGCCTCTAACCTGTTAATAGATTTTTATATGTACTGAGAAATAAACAATTTCTTGGTGCATACAAAATACATCAGATTTAAAATAAATTATCATATTTAGCATAAATTATCACAGTGCACTTAATCAAATATTTAGCTCAAATGAGTGTATTTAATGGCACCAGTACTTAATTTTCTCATTTGTAAGTAATCAGCTGTTTTGTATAGCATTATGGAGCTCTGGTAGCATAGTGGCTAAGGCACTTGACTGCTAACCAGACGGCTGGCGGTTCAAACCCACTAGCCACTCCTCGGAAGGAAGGTTGGGCAATCCTACTTCCGTAGTGATACTGCCTCGGAAACCCAAGGAGGGGTCGCTATGAGTCAGGTCTGACTCGACGGCACATAACAACAACAACAACAACAACATGACCAGCTCTGTAGATGGCATGTTTGTGAATTCATTTGCTTCAAAAAGATGAAACAGGAATAGTGAAGTAAAAAGAAGGCTGAATCCATCTGGAGGAATGAATCATCTGTGCATGACATTTAAAGGCAGTGATCATTGTTAGTAACAACATGATATTGTAAGCCTGAAGATGTTTCGATTCTCTTTAATAGGCTGCCTTCTTTATCCCCTTCCATTTCACATTGATTCGGCTGAGGGAAATTAAAACAAAATAATTACTATTTTTCTTAAGATTGACCATTCACAACTTCTTTTCTTTGAGGAAAGGAATAGGAAGGAGGAAGGCAAGTAGGGAGCCTTCTAGATACAGTGACTATGTGTTCCAAATTCCTGCATGCACATGATACATTATTTAAAACTTGGACAAATCATGGAAAATTGAAAATATATGATCACTGCAGTAACTTGAGGGCACCATGGTGGTGCGATAATTAAGTGCTCAGCTGCTAACCAAAAAGTTTGTGGTTTGAACCCTTCCGATGGCGCCATAGGAGAAAATATTTGGTGACCTGCGTCCATAAAGATTACAGCCTACGAAACCTGGTGGGGCAATTCTCTGTCATATAGGGTCATTATAAGCCAGAATTGACTTGTAGCATACAACAACAGTAATCTTGGGGAGCATTTTTTACAACAGATGGCCAAATGATCATAGATCTCTAAGCATGTGGGCTGTATTAGTTTTTTTGTGAGTTGTAGGGATCCATGCTGGATTCAAAAATTGGAAGTAAATGTGAGTTAGGCACAGGAGACCCTGATTATACCTATTTACTTTAAAAAATGAAGAATCCACCATTTCATTTATAATGTAATTTTAATGGAATTAAACTGTGAACATTCTTATGGATTGACTTGTGTGTCCCCCTAAAGTATCTGTTAAAAATCTTAATCCTTGTAACTATGGTTTTAAACTCATTTGGGAATGGATTTTCTTTTTTATGTTAATAGACAGTATTAGTGTTGATTGTGTTTTAAATCTCTTTTGAAATGTAAAAGGAGCATATTCAGCAAGTGGCAAGAAAGCAAAGATAGAGGAAGATAGATGCTGCACCACATGAAGATTGTCAAGGAACCAGGGGACAAGGGCCTTCCCCCAGATGCGACAGAGAGAAAGCCTTCCCATAGAGCTGGTGCTCTAAATTCTGACTTCAAGCTACCTAAACTGTGAAAAAATAAATTTGTTTGTTAAAGCTACCCCTTTGGAGTTCTGTTGGTGTAGTGCCTAAGGCCTTTGACTCTAACCAGAAGGCTGGAGGTTCAAACCTACCAGTCACTCCTGAGAAGGAAGATTGGGCAATCTACTTTATAGTGATGTTGCCTTGGAAACCCAAGGAGGGGTCTCTATGAGTCAAAAACGACTTGACAGCAGTGAGTTTTTAGTGAGTGTGGTATTTCTATTATAACCCCGTTAAAAAATTACACAGTTGTACCTTGTTTAGGGAGCTCTGCTGGCATAGTGCATAAGGCATTTGACTGCTAACCAGAAGGCTGGTGGTTCAAATCCACCAGCTGCTTGTCGGAAAGAAGGTTGGGCAATCTACTTCTCTAGTGATACTGCCTCGTGAAGCCAAGGAGGGGTTGCTGTGAGTCAGCTCCGACTCCACAGCAGTGAGGCTTTTTTTTTTTTTTAACGTTTAAGTTAGAATAACTAACCAACCCAAACTTGCTCTAATAACCTGTTAAAGACCCAAACTAAACCTTGCCATTGATTCAGTTCTGACTTAAAGTGATCCTAGTAGCAGTCCATTTATGTAACAATATTGTGGGCAGAAGAGCTCCTCTGTTAGTGTATAAGGTACATATTTTTGCCTGAAGATCTCAGTGACAGCATTTACTGGGTGAGTATTTATTGAGTGCCTATTAAATCAACTTGATGGCAGTGGGTTTAGTTGGCTTTTATCAATTTTCACACTTTGTAAACACTGCAAATATAATAATGAGCAAAAGGTTCCTGCCAGCATAGAACTTTACCACTAGACTTGGATGCCTCAGGCTTACAACATTTTCCTTTGTATTTGGTGAATTTGTGTACTGGTAAAAATAGAGATTTTTTAACATTAACTAATTTTTGATTGTGAGGTGGGGGTAAGGGAGGGAATTCAGGCTTTCTACTCCAGTTAAATATGACATTGCTAATACGATGCATTTGTACCAGATTTTCACATATTGTGGCCTATTTTTCCTCATTATATAATTTAGTTAGT
The DNA here is from genome assembly GCF_000298275.1 of Orycteropus afer afer. Classification (NCBI taxonomy): domain Eukaryota; kingdom Metazoa; phylum Chordata; class Mammalia; order Tubulidentata; family Orycteropodidae; genus Orycteropus; species Orycteropus afer. The sequence continues at coordinate 534,001 of NW_006922236.1, forward strand.
AGCATATAACCTAGCCTTTTGCATTCTCCATGCAAAGCATATTCTGTCTGAAAATATGGTTCTGATTGCTTGTGGAAACAAGAGCATCTAAAATGAATGTGCATTGCATGTCACTTATAAATCATATTTCCTTATATACCACCCTATTTGCTTCAGTTGGAAAACTCTGAGAATATGTGTATTTGACTGTTAACCAGAAGGTTGGTGGTTCAAACCCACCAGCCTTCCCTCGGAAGGAAGGTTGGGCAGTCTACTTCCATAGAGATACCTCCTTGGAAACCCAAGGGCTATGAGTTGAATTGACTCTACGGCAGTGAGTTTTTTTTTTTTTTTTTTTAACATATCTATAAACTGTGGTCATATTTGGTAGCACCGAGCATGTTCATCATAGTTATGGTTTGCCTACTTAAATATCACTAAATTCATGTTCAAGAAACAAAAGCAAGATAGTGAGCAAGGTGAGTGATGGATCTGACAAAATTTAGATGATTACTCCCTAGACATCTAGAGAATGGCAAGATTAGGACCAGCAAAGTTAGGTAGGTTTGGAGCCCTTTCCTTTCTTTGTTTTCTTTCCTGTTTCACTCTCTGCTAACCTGTAATATCCCCTCCCTGCCTTCTTAATATAGTCTCTGGTCCTCTAGATCTCTCCATCAAAAACACACTTGGGTTTCTTTTTCTGTATAGTGCCATTTCTATACCTTTTAAATCATTGTGTAATTTATTTGCTTCTCTCCGTTTCCACTGCTGTTACCCTAGTTCTGATAGATAGAAGCAGCCTCCTTATTGCTCTCTTCTGCCTAAAACTTGTTCTGTTCTGGTTCATTCATTCTTTATCTTGAAGCCAGAATAATTTTTCTGAGATGCAAACTCAGGAATTCAGAGAGCTTTCCTAGATGATATTCCCTGGTTGAACGTAGTTTTTGGCCTAGAAGGGGGCTAGATAGAGTATGCCAAGTAGAGGGAGTAGCATTTACAAAGGCGTATAAATACTCAGATGTTTTAAACCATTGCATTATCTGTACAGCAGGGAGATAGCCTTCCAGAAAGGCTGCTTTAATAGTTTATACATCCTGGCAAAATCAGTCATATTACATTATGTTGTAGTTATGTGCCGTGGACTTGGACCTGACTCATAGTGATCCCTCCTTGGGTTTCTGAGGCGGTATCACTGCAGAAGTACATTGCCTAACCTTCTTTCCGAGGAGTGGCTGGTTAGCAGTCAAGTGCTTTAGGCACTACGCTACCAGAGTTCCTATATTACATTATAGTGGTGTATTTTTGCTTTAAGGTAAATTTACATTACAGTTTTGTGCCTTGCTTCTTGTAATAGAGTTCAATATGGGATACCTGATTTGTCAATTTGAAGCTCTGGTGGCATAGTGCCTAAGACATTTGACTGCTAACCAGAAGGCTGGTGGTTCAAAACCCACCAGCCTCTCCTCAGAAGGAAGTTTGGGCAGTCTACTTCCGTAGTGATACAGCCTCGGAAACTGAAGGAGGGGTCACTATGAGTCGAATCTGACTTGATGGCAGTGAGTCTAGTTTTTCTTGGTTTGGTTCTTTCGTTTATATCTACCAGATTATTCTTACTGATACTTACCTGAATTATTTGATTGTTCTACCATGTGTGATTGGTTAACGTTGTTGTTATTAGTAGCCATCAGGTTGATTCTAATTCATAGTGACCCCATGCACAATAGAATGAAACACTGCCCTCTCCTGTGCCGTCCTTATAATCCTTGCTGTGCTTGAGCCCATTGTTGAAGCCACTGTGTCAATATATAGCAGTGGCTAGTTTCTCATGATGCTCAATATTACTGCTCAACTCTCCAAATATCTTTCATAAATTGGCGTCTCCTGATGAGGACAGAAGTTGCCAGTTAAACTACTAAGTAAAAGCAATATATTAGCATAGGAATCACCCCGAAGACAGTAAATACAGGTACCATCTGTTTATTAGCTTACCATTGTTGGCTGTTAACTACTTTTTGGACAGTAGATCCTAGTGGAGTCTGTTGTGTATTTCCATTGCTAATCAAAGACTGGACATGGCTATAGCAGACAGTAAAGCTGTTAAACTGGAAAGAGACCAAGAAACGTAAGTGATGATAAAAATATATTTTAGAAGTAAAGTTAATAAGTTAGTTTATGGTTCTAAACAATGGATTGATACCTTTTTCTGTGGTACTGACAATGTAAGATTGAGGCATATAATCATACTAGCATGTTTGTGGTAAAGATATGTCATTGTTTTTAACTTTCAACATTTACTGTTTTATTCTTTCAATGATATTTTGGCTATGAATTACATAATTATATTATGTAATTAAGTATATTATTGATATATTAATATACTATTGGGGAGCTCTGGTAGCATAGTGGCTAAGGCACTGGACTGCTAACCAGAAGGCTGGTGGTTCAAACCCACCAGCCA
>NW_006922236.1:536576-539800 GCF_000298275.1 Orycteropus afer afer
CTAGATAGAAGGGAGCTCTGGTCGTGTAGTGCCTAAGGCACTTGACTGCTAACCAGAAGGCTGGCGGTTCAAACCCACCAGCTACTCCTCGGAAGGAAGGTTGGGCAATCTACTTCCGTAGTGATACTGCCTCGTAAACCCAAGGAGGGGTCGCTATGAGTAGGGTCCGACTCGACGTCAAATAACAACAAAAACAACAATATACTATTGATATACTATTATTGATATGGTTTAGTGTGACATACAAATTTCTGTCAAATATACAATTTTAAAGTTACATTTAAATATTGTGCTAGGTGTCATTTTCTGTATTTTCATGAGTACTTTTTCATGTATTTAATGTAGTCCACTTATGTTTTAAAAGCTTACTGCTTTCTTCCATATGTGTTTTATATCTACAGGCAAATTTTCTTCTTAGTAAAACTAATCCAAGATTTTGTGATGTAGGGTAGTGTTGTTGTTGTTAGGTGCCATCGAGTCGTGTCTGACTCACACCGACCCTCTGTACAGCAGAACGAAACACTGCCCGGTCCCGCGTCAGCTCCATGATCCTTGCTATACTTGAGCCCATCGTCGCAGTCACTGTGTCAGTCCATCTCGTTGAGGGCCTTCCCCTCTTTCATCGACTCTCCACCTTGCCAAGCATGACATCCTTCTCCAGATAATGATACCTTCTAACAACATGACCAAAGTAGGTGAGACAAAGGCTGGCCATTCTCGCTTCCAAAGAGCATTTCGGCTACACTTCTCAATAGGACAGATCTGTTCATTCTTTTGGTAGTTGACGGTACTTTCAGCATTCTTCACCAGCACCACAACTCAAAAGTATAAATTCTTCTTCAGTCTTCCTTATTTCTTGTCCAGCTCTCACATTCATACGAGGTGATTGAAAATATCATGGCTTGTGTCAGGCGCACCTTAGTCTTCAAGAAGACATCTTTGCTCCTCAGCACTTGAAAGAGGTCCCTTGCAGCCAACTTGCCCAATGCTATACATTGTCTAATGTCCTGACTGCTGCTTCCATTGGCATCGATTGTAGCAGTGTGAAGTCTTTGACAACTTCCATCTTTTCTCCATTTATCGTGATGCTGCTTATAGGTCCAGTTGTGAGGATTTTTGTTTTCTTTATATTGACATGTAATCCATACTGCAGACTGTTTTCTTCAGTCTTCATCAGTAAGTGCCTCAAGTCATCCTCACTTTCAGCAAGCAAAGTTGTGTCATCAGCGTATCACAGGTTGTTAATAATTCTTCCTCCAATCTTGATGCTACATTCTTCTTCATATAGTCCAGTTTCTTGGATTATTTCCTCGGCATACAGATTGAATAAGTATGGGGAAAGGATACAACCCTGACACACACTCTTCTTGATTTGAAACCATGCAGTGTTCCCTTGTTCTGTTTGAACAGTAGCCTCTTGGTCAATGTAAAGGTTCCTCATGAGCACCATCAAGTGTTTTGGAATTTGCATTCTTCTCAATGTCATCCACAGTTTGTAATGATCTACACAATCAAAGGCCTCTGCATAGTCAGTAAAACACAAATAAACATCTTTCTGGTATTCTTTGCTTTGAGCCAGGATCCATCTGACAGCAGCTATGATATCCCTTGTTCCACACCTTCTTCTAAATCCAGCTTGGACCTCTGGAAGTTCTCTGTCAATATACTGCTACAACCGTTTTTGAATTATCTTCAGTAAGATACTATTTGAGTGCAATATAATGATACTGTTTGATAATTTCCACATTCTGTGGGATCACCTTTCTGTGGAATGAGTACAAATAGGGATCTCTTCCAGTCAGTTGGCCAGGTACCTGTTTTCCAAATCTCTTGGCATAACTGAGTTGAGTGCCTCCAGTGGGGCATCTGTTTGTTGAAACATCTCAATGGGTATTCTGCCAATTCCTGGAGCCTTGTTCTTTTCCAATTCCTTCAGTGCAGCTTTGACTTTCTTCCTTCAATACCATTGGTTCTTGATCATATGGCACCTCCTGAAATGGATGAAGATCTACCAGTTCTTTTTGGTACAGTGACTCTGTGTATTCTTTCCATCCTCTTTTGATGTTTCCTGCATCATTCAATATTTTGTCCATAGAATCTTCTAGTATTGCAACTTGAGGCTTAAATTTTTTCCTCAGTTCTTTCAGCTTGAGAAACGCCAAGTGTGTTTTTCTCTTTTGGTTTTCTATCTCCAAGCCTTTGCACGTTTCATTATAGTAATTTGCTTTGTCTCCTTGAGCTGCTCTTTGAAATCTTCTGTTCAGCTCTTTTATCTTGCCATTTCTTCCATTTGTTTTAGCTACTCTCCACTTAAGGGCAAATTTCAGAGTCTCTTCTGTCATCCATTTTGGTCTTTTCTGCTTTTCTCATCTTTTTAGTGACCTCTTGCTTTCTTCATGGATGATGTTGTTGATGTCATCCCACAATTCTTCTGGTTTTTGGTCATTGGTGTTCAGTGCATCAAATCTGTTCTTTAGATGGTCTCTAAATTTAGGAGGGATATATTCAAGATCATATTTTGGCACTCATAGACTTGTTTTAACTTCAATTTGAACTTGTAAATGAGCAGTTGATGGTCTGTTCCACAATCAACTCCTGGCCTGATTTTGGCTGAAGATACTGAGTTTTTCCACCACCTCTTACCACAGATGTAGTCAATCTGATTCCTGTGTATTCCATCTGGTGAAGTCTATGTGTATAGCTGCCATTTGTGTTATTGTAAAAAGATATTTGCAATGAATAAGTCATTGGTCTTGCAAAATTTTATCATGTGATTTACAGCATCATTTCTGTCACCAAAGCCAAATTTTCCAGCTACCGGTGATTCTTCTTTGTTTCCAACTTTTGCTTTTGAGTCACCAGTGATAAGCACATCCTGATTGTATGTTCAGTCAATTTCAAACTGCAGAAGCTGATAAAAAATACTCAATTTTCTCATCTTTGGCTTTGGTAGTTGGTGCATAAATTTGAATAATAGTAGTATTTATGGGTCTTCCTTGTAGGTGTATAGGAATTATCCTATCACTGACAGCATTGTACTCCAGGACGGAACATCCTTTGTGATGATGAATGCCACGCCAGTCCTCTTCAAATTGTCATTCCCGGCATAGGACGGCACATGGCGGTCCGATTCAAAATGGCCAAAACCAGTCCATTTCAGCTCACTAATGCCTAGAATGGGAGCTCTGGTAGCCTAGTGCCTAAGGCACTTGACTGCTAACCAG
>NW_006922236.1:540725-566414 GCF_000298275.1 Orycteropus afer afer
TTTCTTTTGGCAGTCAATGGTGGTTTAAATATTTTTGCTATCAACTCTTCTTCGGTTTTCCTTATTCATTGTCCAGCTGTCACATGCATATGAAGCTATTGAAAATACTATGGCTTGGGTTAGGCACATCTTAGTTGACTTCAAAGTGACATCTTTGCTCTTTAACACTTTATAGAGGTCTTTTGTAGACAATTTGCCCAGTCCACTATGTCCTCAGATTCCTTTATTGCTGCCATGGTCATTGATTGTGGATCTGAGTTAAATGAAATCCCTGACAACTTCAATTCTTTTCTCCATTTATTGTAATGTTGCCTATTGGTCCAGTTGTGAGGATTTTTGTTTCCTTTATGTTGAGGTATAGTCTATACTGAAGACCGTATGTAGTCTTTGATCTTCATCAGTAAGTGCTTCAAGTCCTGTTCACTTTCAGCAGGGAAGGTTGTGTCATCTACATATCACAGATTGTTAATGATTTTTTCTCCAGTCCTGATGCTGCATTCTTCATGTAGTCCAGCTTCTTGGACTTTTTGCTCAGCATACAGATTGAATAAGTGTGGTGAAAGGATACAACCTTGACAGACACCTTTCCTGATTTTAATATCCCCTTGTTCTGTTCAAATCCTCTTGTTCTATATACAGGTTCCTCATGAGCACAATTCAGTGTTCTCGAATCTCCATTCTCTGCAGTGTTACCCATAATTTGCTATCATCCACACAATTGAATACCTTGCATGGTCATTGACTCCTTACATAATCTGTAGATAGTACAAATAACAACAATAACAACAAAGGGAATATTCAAAAGGTAGGAAAATATTCTAGTTAGCCTAGATAAAAAGGAGGTTAGGGGTGATTTAGGTGCAGGGTATTGCTTATAAAGATATTTTGTACAGAAGTTGTTGAGATGTTGGTTCGACATAGCAGAGTGACTTTTAACTAGATTTTGGTTAGAGGTAACTTTAAGAAAATTTAAAATAACATTATAATAAAAATAAATCCCAAAACCCTTGTTTTCATTTGCTGTTCATAAAATAAACTTGGGGTCAGTGTAAATTAAAGATGGAATGAATGATTGAAAGGGAGGGGAATTTCCATTGACTCAGTTTCATTTTAGACTGTAGAGGGATCAGTCCATTGCAACATTCCCCTCCTAGTCTTTGATATTGTAAGTTATTTGTAAAATAGCTAATACTTTGAAGATGTGTAATATTTTCTTTTTCTTTTTGCTGTAGCAAGAGTTTTTATCCAGAAGGCATTTTACTAGAATTCAAAAGTTGTGCTTAAAAATTTTGCAGTATTTTAATGACCTTCAAAAAATAAAGGTTAAATTGCTATATCATACCTTTATTTGTGATTAAAAAAATATTTTTCTTCCTTTCATGTAGAATTGGAAGATGAAACAAACTGATTTTTACATAAATTTCTTTGAAGGCAGATTAATAAAATTTGGAACATTTTTATTCTGAAGAAAATATTATCAGGGTAGTTGTATAGTTGTTCTCCTTTGATGCATGTTATTTGTGAGGTCTCTTTAAAATCCTTTAGAAAAGCCTCAAAAATTTACTTTGAAACCCAGGGATATGAATGAATGAAGAGATAAACCTTTGAATGAGCTTAATCAGTTTAAAAACTTACGGCTGATAGCAATTTCCTCATTTCCAACTTGAATGATACCTAAGTAAGTCTGAACACATTTACATTTTTAACGTACAGCCATGCTTGTTTTATTAAAATCATGCATGCAGTCATTTTCTACTCTTAAATGTGAGAATTGTGGAATAAATACTTTATTGTTTTTAATCTGTTTATGTACATTATTAACTGTTTGCTTTATTGAAACCACTGCTAGTCCTATGGGGGATGATGAATAAGATTTAACCCCAGTAGTTCTGTGTTTTCACTGTTAAGTGTGGAAGACAGACCTGGGTGAGGGAAAAAAGGGGAACTGGGTGGGGGAAATGCTGCCTTTGCTTTTAAATGAAATTAGCTATCAACAAGTTCCATATTGAAATATTGTTATTATGAGATCCATCTTTGTCTCTCTTTTTTTTTTCTTCAACTGTTTATTTTGATTTGGGTTTACAGAGCACTTTGGTTTTCCATACAACAGTTCATACACATTTTGTTTCGTGACATCGATTGCAATCCCCATAGTGTAAAGCCACTCCTTCCACCTCTTCTATGTGATTATCATTTCCTATTGTCTTTCTCCTTTATCCTTTCTTGCATTCTGAGCTTTGTTCTTGGGCACATGCTGCCCTTTTGATCTCTTAAGGTTGATTGTTCTAAGGAGGACTTACCTGTCTTACGATACTGTTTACATCATAGGTCTGTCTGTTGTTTGGCTGGAAGTTGAGCCACAGGAGTGAGTTCAGTTCCAGGCCCAAAGGATGGCTAGGGGCCATAGTCTCGGGGGGTTCCACTAGTCTGTCAGGCCAGTAAAACCTGGTCTTTTGAATGATGTTGAGTATTTTTCCATATTTCTCTTCCTCTCTATCCAGGATGTTCAATTTTGATCCATTTCTGAGTGGTTTGACTGGTTGGCAGTGGTACCTGGGCACCGTATAGTTCCTTTGGTCTACAGGGTTGTGTAGGCTGAGGTACCCATGTTTCGCTGGTCCTTGGACTAATTATTTCCATGCATCTTTGATTTTCTTCACTGTTCTTTGTTCTGGATGATGAGAGACCAATAGTTGCATCTTAGATGGCTACTCACAGGCTTTTTTTTAAAAAATACATTTTATTGAAATATAATTTATGTACAGTGAAATACACGAAATACATAAAACCTAAAGTGACATGGGTCAATGCATTTTTTTTTTTTTTTTTGCAGTGTTCCCTCTCCTCCTCTCCCACCCCTGGCAACCAGCGAAGAAAGTTTCCCTCCATATGTAAACCTTTTCTTGACCCTCCACAACAATGAACTAGTACTGTATTTGTCCTTTTGTGATTGACTTACTTCACTCAACATAATGTCCTCCAAGTTTATCTATCCATGTTATGTGGTATTTTGCAGACTCTATGTTATTCTTTAGTGCTGTATAACATTCCATTGTGTTAATGTACTACAGTTTGGTTATCCACTCTTCATTGATGGGCACGTAGGTTGTTTCCATCTTTTTGCTATTGTAAATAGTGCTGCAGTGAACATGGGTGTGCATGTATCTGTTCCTCTCCTGGCTTTCATCTTCATCTTTCTAGTTTATATACTTAGTAATGGGATTGCTGGGTCAAATAGTATCTCCAATTCTGGCTTTCTAAGGAATTGCCATACTGCTTTCCACAGTGGTTGTATCACTTCACAGCCCCACCAGCAGTATATGAAGGAGCTCTGGTGGCGTGGTGCCTAGGGCATTTGACTGCTAACCAGAAGGCTGGCAGTTCAAACCCACCAGCCACTCCTCAGAAGGAAGGTTGAGGAATCTACTTCTGTGGTGATAACACCTCGGAAACCCAAGGAGGGGTCGCTATGAGACAGATCTGACTCAACAGCAGTGCGTTTTTTTTTTTTTTTTCCGTAATCTCTCCACATCCCCACCAGCATTTGTTATTTTCTGTCTCTTTGAACCTTGCCATCGGTGCTGGGGTGAGATGGTATCTCGTTGTTTTGATTTGCATCTCTCTGATGGCCAGTGATTGTGAGCAATTTCTTCATGTATTTGCTGGTAACCTGAATATCCTCCTTGCTGAAGTGTCTATTCATGTCTTCTGCCCATTTTTCAATTGGAATGTTAATTCCGTTGCTGTTGAAACGTTGGAGTTTTCTATAAATCTTAGAGGTAAGTCCCTTGCCAGGTATGTAATTATCGACAAGTATGAATTTGTTGCTGTCATTTTTGTTAAGTGCGTTTTCATGGTGTTGATTTCTTTGTTCTATATGATTTTCTGTGCTGAGCCTGTTTTGTTTATGAATTGTGTTAACACTTTCTTCATTGCTGTCGTTTTAGTATTTGCTAAATATTTGTGCTGGTCCTCTTTTTTATTTTGATGTGAAAGTTTATCGTTTTTCTTTGAGGTTACCCTGTGATTTATAATTTTCTTCCCAAGTTTAAAACAGTCCATTCTATCTTGCAGTTGACTTGACTTCCCTACCATTTAGAAGTTCTGTAACTATGTAATTTTTTCTCTCTTTTTGGTTTGTAGTTGTCCTCATTTGTCAGTTGATGTCTCTGGTTCTCTGTTTACAATCTTCTAGGCTTATTTACTTTGGATACTTCTTTAATTGGTTGGTTTCTGGGTTATGTCATCATGTGTGTTAATGGTCAGTTGTTGTTTGCTGTTGTTGGTTCTCTGTACAAAGGACTCCCTTAAGCATCTCTCATAAGGTTGGTCTGGTTTTAACAATTTCCCTTAATTTCTGCTTATCTGGATGTCCTAATTTCCATCATATTTGAGGGACAGTTTTGCTGGGTACATAATTCTTGGTTAGAAATTTTTCTCTTTCAGGATTTTATATATAGTATTCCATTGTCATCTTGCCTGCTTGGTTTCTGCAAGAAATCCGAGCTAGTCTTATTGGTTACCTCTTGTAGGTAACTTTTTGTTTTTTGTGCTGCTTTCAAGATTTTTTCTCTGTCTTTGGTTTTGGTGAGTTTGATGATGATATGTCTTGATGATTTTTTTTTGGGGTCTATCCTGTTTGCAGTTTGTTGCACTTCTTGAATGGATGTATTCTTATCTTTCATCATACCAGGGAAATTCTCTTCTAACAAATCTTGGACAATTTTTTTTGTGGGTTTCTTTTTCTCTTCCTGTTCTGGAATTCCGATTACACATAGGCTTTCTTCATTTTGTTTCGTTCTTTTTTTCTGATTGATCCCTTTCCAAAGAAGTATTGAGGTATTTGTCTTTAATTAATTCTGTCTTCCTTTAATTCAATTCTGCTCCTTTGCCCGGTCAATGTCTTACCTATTTCTGAAAATTTAGTATTAATCTTCTGGATTTCCCTTGCCAGATTTTGTTATCATTTCTAATTTTTCATTTATTTGGTCATTTTGTTCTTGTATTGTCTTTCGAAATTGTTCTAGGGTTTTCTCTATGTTTTCCTCAATCTTGTTAGTGTTTTCCTTGATCTGTCTCTCAATTTGTTGAAGATACCTAAATGTAATTCTTTTGAATTACGTATCAGGGAGTATCAATGCTGCTTCTTCCTCAGGGATGTGTTTTGGGTCTGTATCTTGGTCCCTTGTTTCTCCTGCTTTACTTTGCTTCTTTATGTGGGCTGTGATGCTCTCCGAGGCATTGTGACATTTTTTTGTGTTTATATTTAGTTAGTGATTGTATGTTGGAGTGACTTGCCCACGATTTTTTTTCTCTGTATGTTATCTATGTAAACAGGATACTGTGCTGCTCTCCTCTGTTCACTAGTTGGCAGCACTTATACACTCATCACCTGCCTCCTTTCCCATTGTCAGCCTTCCATATGTCCTTGCCATCCTTGGAAAATAGAGCCTATTCTTAGGTCCCTGGAATCTGACTGAGAATGCTGTCACTTTAAAATCCAAAATGGCCACTACTTGTAAAGATTCAAAATGGCTGTGCCCTTAGTCACTTTAAATATCCAAAATGGCTGTCACTTGTAAACATTCAAAATGCCTGTACCCTCAGTCACTTTAAATATCCAAAATGGCTGCCACTTGTAAACATTCAAAGTGGCTATGTCCTCAATCACTTTAAATATCCAATATGACCACCACTTGTAAAGTTTCAAAATGGCTGTGCCATGTCACTTTAAGTATCCAAAATGGCCACCACTTGTAAACGTTCAAAATGGCTGTGCCCTCAGTCACTTTAAATATCCAAAATGGCTGTACCCTTTGGACAGCGGAAAGTCTACAGCTCAGTTTGTCTCCCTCTTTGCTGATTCCCTTCTTAATCATAGGTCACCAGTGCAGTCATCACTGCAGCCCTTGGTGACCAGGGCTGATCTTTATAGGTCATTTCTCAGGTCTCAGTACCACTTGAAAATATTCAGGTGGTTGGCCCTAGCAGAGTAGCTGATATCCACTCCTGCGACCGTCTCTGTAGTCACTGTTTTACCACTAGTTGGTGCCTAATCCATTTCTGTATAGTTCCTTTCAAAACTCGGGGCTCCAGTTTTATCTTCTGTATTGGTTTCTCTTTTCTTTGTTGAAGAGGGTCTGTGTAGCTTGTCTGCCTATTCCTCCGTCTTACTGGAAGTCCTCCTGACAGGCTTTTAAGACACTAGTCACTACTTGCCAAAGTAGGATGTAGGTCAATGTTTTTGTGTACTATGTTATGCCATTTGACCTTGATGTTTCCTGTGACTATGGTTCTCAGTCCACAGGCCCAGTGTTTCATTCCCTCAAAGTGTTTGACTGTGGCTAAGAAGTTATCATAACTTTGTCACCTGTTACCTCTCTCTCTATGTATGGACATTTTTAGCACATGAAAATACATATGTAGAAATATTGTCTGCCAAACCTATCCCTATTCACGAGTGTAGTCCTGTTCACCCACCCACACCTGATCATCTTGCGTATACCTATGCATCAACTGATAGATTAATGTTTGTTATTACTGATCATGCAGTATTGTGTATGTAATAATGTTTATCTTTGCTGTCTGTACATTTTGTGGGCCTCTCTGTGTCTTCCTTTTCCTTAGTGATACGTTGGTGGTGACTCACTTTTGGTTTACTGCCTTTGCCTTCACTGAAATCAGTATCTCTTATATAGCTAACAATTTTCCCTCCCCTGCCTTCCTGTCGTAATTAAGTTGTGTGTTAACTTGGCTGGACCTGGTTTTGAGTGGCTGGGGAGCTGGATGTAATTATTTCCCATGATGAGACTGGTAATCAATTCCATGGTGGAACCTACTGGTGCAGCTGAGTAGCTGCTTTAGGCATGTGGTCTGCTTCCACGTATATAAGAAGTTTTGAGACGGGTCTCTGCAGCTTTTTGGCACTCTTGGACCCTGCACATAGCTGAGTTTTCATTCAGCAACCTGCCATGTTCCCTGCCGATCTCAGGACTGTCTCTGGACTTGAACTAGTGACCTACCATGTTTTTTGGTAATCTTGGGACAGTTCTATTTTATTTGTTGACATTGGGTTTGTCAGCCTCAGCAGCCAGCAGCTGCCTGAGTTACAAAAAAGACTCCAGCTCCAGAGGGCTGGGAGCAAGAGGTAAAGCTGAAGCCCAAGGTTGAGGAGCTTTCACGTAGCCCCTAGAGCTGCCACTTGGAACTTGGACTTCCAGCTTCCTAAACTGTAAGGGAATAAATTTGTTCAAACAAACCATTTGTGGTATTTTCTGTTAGAATGGCATTAATAAAACCCCAAAATCTGAACTTACTGCCATCAAGTTGGATCTGATTCATAGCGACTCCTCCTTGGGTTTCTGAGGGGTATCACTATGGAAATAGATTGCCCAGCCTTCCTTCTGAAGAGTGGATGGTGGGTTTGAACCACCAGCCTTCTAGTTAGCAGTCAGATACCTTAGGCACTACAGCACCGGAACTCCCTAGAATGTCCTTAGAGGACCAAAACACTTACCCATCCTTGGTAACATCCAAGAATGTTTATTTTCACATGTAAACCTTTCCTTGACTTTTCATAGTAGTGGACTCATACAATATTTGCCCTTTTATGATTGACATATTTTATTCAGCACAATGTCCTCTATGTTCATCCATGTCATGAGGTATTTCTTGGATTCTCCATTATTCCTTAATGTAGCATAGCTTTCTCTTTTGTGTATGTACCATAGTTTGTTTATCCATTCACCTGTTGATAGACACTTAGATTATGTTCATCTCTTTGCTATTGTGAATAGTATTTTGATGAACATGGATGTGCATATGTCTATTTGTGTCTGGCTCTCACTTCTTTAGGATATATACCTAATACTTGGATTGCTAGATAAAATGGTGTTCTTATTCCCAACTTTATAATGAAGCACTACTGGACAGCAGTGAGGTTTTATTTATTTATTTTTTGAATACTGTTTTCCACAGTTATTACACCATTTTACAGTCCCACCAGCAGTATATCGGCATATGAGAGTTCCAGTCTCTCCATATCTTTATCAGCATTTGTTGTTTTCTGTCTTGTTGTACTTTGCAATTATTGCTTGTGTGAAATGGATTCTCATTGTTTTAATTTGCATCTCTCTAATGGCTAGTGATTGTGAGTATTTCTTCATGTCTTTGTTGGGTGCCTGAGGTCATATTTGGTGAAGTGTCTGTTCATAAGCCTCTGCCCATTTTTTAATTGTAATGTTTGTTTTTGTGAGGTTGAAGTATTGAAATTTTATATAAACTTTAGATATAATTCCCTTGTCAGATTATGTTCTTGTCAGATATTTTTTGCCCAGTCTACAGGTTCTGTTTTCACTCTTTCAGGGAAGTCTTTTGCTGTGCATAAGAATTTAATTTTTAGAAGGTCCTAGTCATCTTGTTTATCTTCTGTTGTTTGTGCATTTTTGTTTTGTGTGATAGTCTATTTATGCCAAAAATTAGGACCCCTAAGTTTGACCCTTATTTTGACCATCTTGGGTTAGTTTTTGTGTGTGGTGTGAGTTATGGATATTATTTCATTTTTCTGCAAATAAATACCCAGTTTTGCCAGTACCACTTGTTAAACAGACTTTTCTTTCCCAATGAAATGGGACCTATTTCTGAGTTCTCAATTCTATTTTATTGAACTATATGTCTGTTGTTACAGTAGTACTAGGCTGTTTTGACTATGTGGCTGTATAGTAGGTTTGAGATTGGGGAGTGTGAGACCTCTTAATTTGTTCGTCTTTAGTTATGTGCTGTCGAGTTGAACCTGACTCATGGTGACCCCTCCTTGGGTTTTCGAGGCGGTATCACTAGGGAAGTAGATCGCCCAACCTTCCTTCTGAGGAGTGGCTGGTGGGTTTGAACCAATGGCCTTCTGGTGAGTAGTCAAGTGCCTTAGGCACTATGTTACTAGAACTTTGCTTATCCCTGGTGGCTTTTATTTCCATGTAACATTAGTGATTGATTTTTTCCATTGATGGAATCTGGATTGGGATTGCATTGTATCTTTAGACTGCTTTGGGTAGTATTGATGTTTTCACAGTATCTGGTCTTTTATTCATGAGTATAATATATTTTCCATTTATGTAGAACTCTTATATTTACTTGTAGAAGTGTTTTTTTTTTTTTTGGTATAGTTCTTTTGTGTTCCTGGTAGGATTTATTCCTGAGTATCTTTCTGATAAGAGCTCTGGTAGTGCAGTGCCTAAGGTACTTGACTGCTAACCAGAAAGCTGGCGGTTCAAACCCACCAGGCACTCTTCAGAAGGAAGGTTGGGCAATCTACTTCTGTAGTGATACCGCCTCGGAAACCCAAGGAGGGGTCTCTATGAGTCGGATCTGACTCGAGGGCACATAACTACAACAACAGCATCTTTTTGATAGCTATTGTAAATGGTATTGCTTTCCTTTTCAGAGGTCTCTTTGTTGATGTAGAATAATCCAGATAATTTTTGTATGTTGAACTTGTACCCTGTCACTTCAGTGAATCTTTCATTTAGCTCTAGTAGTTTCTTGCTGAGTCTCTGGGTTTTCTATGCATAGGGTCATACCATGTTCATACATATCATTTAACTTCTTCTTTGCCAATTTGGATGCCTTTTATTTCTCTTTCTTGCCTTATTGCCCCATCTAGGACTTGCAATACAGTGTTGAATAGGCGAGGGGATAGAGGGCGTCCTTTTCTGGTTTCCGTTTGCAAGGATAATGCTTTCGGTCCCTCTCCATTGAGCATAAAGTTGGCCTTTGGTTTAGCATCTATACCCTTAATATACTGAGGAATTTCTCTTCAGTTCCTATTTTACTGAGATTTTTTATCAGGAATGAGTGTTGGATTTTATCAAATACCTTTTTTGCATTGATTGATATGATAATGTAGTTCTATTCCTTTGCTTTATTTATGTATTAGATTATTTTGACTGTTTTTCTATGTTGAGCTATCCTTGCATAATTGATATGAATCCCATTTGGTCATGATGTATTATTTTTTTTGGTACAGTGTTATATTTTATTGGCTAGTATTTTGTTGAAAAATTTTCCATCTATGTTCATGAGGGATCAAAACTCAAACTCACTGCTGTCAAGTTGAATCCGACTCATAGCGACCCCTCCTTGGGTTTCCTAGCTGGTATTGAAGCTGGACTATATGAAGAAGAATGTGGCATCAGGATTGGAGGAAGAATCATTAACAACCTGTGATACACTGATGACACAACTTTGCTTGCTGAAAGTGAGGACTTGAAGCATTTACTGATGAAGATTGAAGAATACAGTCTGCAGTATGGATTACATCTCAATATAAAGAAACCAAAAATCCTCACAGCTGGACCTATAAGCAGCATCATGATAAATGGAGAAAACATGGAAGTTGTCAAAGACTTCACACTGCTACAATCGATGCCAATGGAAGCAGCAGTCAGGACATCAGACGACCTATAGCACTGGGCAAATCGTCTAGAAAGGACCTCTTTCAAGTGCCGAAGAACAAAGATGTCTCCTTGAGGACTAAGGGGCACCTGATAACAAGCAATGGTGTTTTCAGTCGCCTCATATGCATGTGAGAACTGGACAGTGAATAAGGAAGACTGATGAAAAGTTGATGCTTTTGAATTGTAGTGCTGGCGAAGAATGCTGAAAGTACCATGGACTGCTGAAAGATCTAACAAATCTGTCCTGGAGGAAGTGCAGTTGGAATGTTCCTTGGAAGCCAGAATGGCCAGACTTCGTCTCACCTACTTTGGTCCTGTTTTCAGAAGGGACCATTCCCTGGAGAAGGATGTCATGCTTGTTAAGGTGGAGGGTCCACAAAAGAGGGGAAGGCCCTCAACGAGATGGATTGACACAGTGGCTGCAGTGATGGGTGAAGTATAGCAGGGATCATAGAGCTGGCACAGAACCAGGCAGTGTTTTGTTCTGTGCATAGGGTCACTATGAGTCGGAGATGACTCGATGGCACCTAACAACAACAACACATCTTTACAGAAGTAGATTGCCTAGTCTTCCTTCTGAGGAGTGGCTTGTGGGTTTGAACTGCCAGCCTTCTGGTTAGCAGTCAAATAAATGCCTTAGGGACTACACCACCAGGGCTCACTCATGAGGGATAATGGTCTGTAGTTTTCCATTTTAGTGGTGTCTTTGCCTGCCATTGGTATCAGGGTCATACTTGCTTCATAAAATGAAATTGGGAGTATGCTACCCTTTTCTGTGTTCTGGAATAGTTTAAGTAGGATTGGTGTCAGTTATTCTCTGAAAGTTTGGTAGAACTTTCCAGTGAAGCTCTCTGGGCTGGGACATTTTCTCTTGGGATTTTTTTTTTTTAAAATTTAATTTATTGTGATTTGGGTGAAAGTTTACAGAGCAAATTCATTTTCCATACAGCAGTTCATAAACATTCTGTCTCATGACATTGACTTCAATTTCTCACAATATAACAGCTCTCTTCCCACTTCCTCCCCTTAGTTACCTCTTCCCGGTGTCCTTCCCTCCCATGCACTCCTACACCACAGCTGTCTCCCTGTGCATACACTGCCCTTCTCTTCTCCCATGATTGATCTATTCAAGGAGTGTATCTGCCTAATGTAAATGTTCAGCGTATGTATATACTTGTCTTTTGTTTGGCTGGAAGCCACAGGAGTGGGTTCAATTCTAGACCTAAAGGGCAGCTAGGGGCCTTAGTCTTAGGGGTTTCACCAGGCTCTATCATACCAGTAAACCTGGTCCTTTTTTTTTTTTTTTTTTTTAATGATTTTGTGTTTTGTTCCACATTATTCTCCCACTCTATCCAGGATCTCCTGCATAGATCCCACTGTTAATGGTTGACAGTGGTAGCTGAACACCATATAGTTCTTCTGGTCTCATAGTCATAGGCTAAGAATCACATGGTGTGCCAGTCCTTTGGACTGTTTCCACACATCTTTGGTTTTCTTCATTCTTCTTTTCTCTGGACAAGGAGAGATTGATCATTTCATCTTGATGGCCAGTGGTAAGCTTTTAAGATCCCAGTTGCTACTCACCAAAGTAGGATGTGGAATAATGTTTTTGTGTAGTGTGTTATTCCAGTTGAGCTTGATCTCCCCTGCAACTATGGTCCCCAGCCCACAGGTCTAACTATTCACTCGGTCTGGATAGCTGGCTGTGGCCAAGAAGTGACTACAAACTTGTCCCTTGTCAGGTCTACTATATACCTGGGAATTCTTACAGAACATATAAATATACTTGTAGAAACATTGTCTGTGAATGGTACTATTTTTGTCATTGCCTACAGAAAATGCTCTACTTAGAAACTTCTTGACTTCTTTTTTGATATCCTAACTCTCTTTTCTCTCTAGCTGTGTAGACTGATACTTTTATATATATATATATATATATATATATACACACACACACACACACACACATATATGTATGTGTGTATATATATGTATATATACACATACACACACATATACATGGTTAAGGAAAGTTTGTGGGTGAGAAAATAAAATAGAAATTCAGAAAATAACTTAAGGAGCAGCTAACTTGAAAGTTGCTTTAGAATTGAACATGCTGTGTAGCAATTTTGCAAATTGTTAATAAGATGTGTGTAAATGTGAATGTAACTACTGGGTCATTCTGATAATCTGCTTTCAAGTATTGTGCACAAAGGTATACTGATGAAGGCTACTGCCACATAAGTACTGTTTGAGCTATAGTGTTGTACAAGAGTACAAAATAGTAGAAAGTAGAGCAAGAAAAGCAGTCTGGCAGGTAGCAACCAGTGTTTGCTTAGAGAAAATCATTTCCTAAAACTTGATTTAAAGAGAGAAAGGTTGCAGCTATAACCCAGTTGCAGAATGTGTGCTTTATCTTTGTGGAAATGGCTTATTCTTACATTTGACATCAGTATGTGCAAATGTAAAGGTGTTTGGTCACCAGTGCTGTTTTTAAGGCATTGAAAATAGAGATGTTTTAATGGACTCCCACTTTCTTATTTACATACGTTTTTACTAAGCTTAAAAAACCCAGCTGATAGTAGGTTAGTACTTCAGGAACTTTATGCTGAGGTATACCTGATGTCACATGTGAGTTGC
The DNA here is from genome assembly GCF_000298275.1 of Orycteropus afer afer. Taxonomy (NCBI): domain Eukaryota; kingdom Metazoa; phylum Chordata; class Mammalia; order Tubulidentata; family Orycteropodidae; genus Orycteropus; species Orycteropus afer. The sequence continues at coordinate 553,817 of NW_006922236.1, forward strand.
TATCCTTCTTTCCTTTCATCCCAGTTCTAAGTCGCTCTAAATTTCCTTGAAATCCCATATGTCTCCTAAAAATCCACATGAGTTTTGCATTCCACACACCAGAATATATTCAAATTTATATAAATTTAATGTTTGAAATTGACACCATCCCCCCAGGAAGAATTGCCATGTTTATCGCTTAACTTTTCAATTCCTTGACACATGGCTACAATACCTCGGTTTTGAGAAGTAATATGAAGATGGTCAAAGGGTTTTTGATTTAATAGCCTGTTTAAATTTTAATAGTCATTTTAAGAACCATATTACACCCTGTTTAAGGTGTTTGTGAAAAGTTATTATTTGTTTTTTTATTGTGAAGAGATATCTTTCATTCAGTAGAGCACTTGCTGGCATCTATCACTTGGCCCTTGACCCATTGCAACCCTATGCACAATGGGATATGACCATTGTTTTTTCAGTGTCCACTTTTCAGAAATAGATGACTAGGCTTTTCTTCCTAGTCTGTCTTTTCAGTAGCCTCATATGCATGTGAAAAGCTGAACCGTGAATAAGGAAGATTACAGAAGAATTGATGCATTTGAGTAATGGTGTTGTTGAAGAATATGGAAAATACCATGGAGTGCCAGAAGAACTAACAAATCTGTCATGGAGGAAGTACATTCATAATGCTCCTTAGAAGTGAGAATGGCTGCCGGGCTTTGTCTCTCATAATTTGGTCATATTACTAGAAGTGATCAGTCCCTGGAGAGGGATATAACACTTGGTAGAGGATCAGTGAAAAAAGAGAGACACTTAATAAGAAGGACTGACACAGTGACTACAATAATGGGCTCAAACATAGCCAATAATTGTGAGGATAGTGCAGGACCAGGCAATGTTTTGTTCTGTTGTACCTAGGGATGATATGAGTTGGCACTGACTTGAGGGCATGAGACAGGTGAAAGGTAACAGTGGTTTATACTAAGTTGGTAGTAGTGGACAGGAGAGAAGCAATGAAATTCAGGATGTTTAATCAGTTGAGCTGGTAGGATTTGCAGATACACTGATTTTATATTTTGAAAGACAGAGATGAGATTTTAATTTCTGAAATAGTTTAGTGGTTAACAAAAAGCATTATGTTATTAATTTAAATGCTTTATAACTAATTTAAATAATTTGCTTCTACTAATATAGCAATTTTAGTTTTATTAACTTTCTTATTCTCATCCAGATTTAATACAGATTTAAATATGTTTTCTGGAATTTTGTAGCAAATATGAAAGCTAACTCTTGGGTCCAGCTCCAGTCTTTTCCTTTGTTCTATCACTTTTACCTGCTTAGTGGCCACAATCTCTTGTTCTGCCATTGTCTCATTTTCCTGTCCTTTTTGTGGCTTCCATTTGAGGACATTTCTACGTGCTGTTTTGTGTGTGTGTGTTGCACTCTAGGAGCTCTGGTGGCATAGTGCCTAAGGCATTTATTTGACTGCCATCCAGAAGGCTAGAGGTTCAAACCCACCAGCCACTCCTCGGAAGGAAGATCGGGCAATCTATTTCCATAGAGATACTGCATCGGAAACCCAAGGAGGGGTGGCTGTGAGTCGGGGTCTACTCAATGGCAGTGAGGTGTGTTTTTTTTTTTTTTTTTTGTGCTGCATTCTTGCTACTAAACTTATGGTATAAGGATGCGCAGAAACTGTATCAAGAGTATGGTTTGAAACTGCAGGTTGGGTTGGAACAGTCCTGAAACCTTGGAGATTTGGGTTGAGGAAAGTAGTTGAGTCTTCAAAACCATAAAAAAAAAAAGTTCGGATTTGCTGGTCTGATAGAGCCTGGTGAGACTCCTGAGACTATGGCCCTTAGTTGCGCCTCAGGTCCTGTAGCTTCCAGCCAAACAATAGACAAGGCACATGGTGTGAACATTTACATCAGGTAACACTCCTTGGAGCCATAAATTGTGGGAGAACAGAAGGGCAGTGTTTGCACAGGAGGCAGCTGGGGTGGGGTGGGGTGGCAGGAGTGCGTGGGAGGGAAGGACACTGGGGAAGAGGTTAACTATGGGAAGGACATGGGAAGAGAGCTGTTACATTGTGGGGAATTGCAGTCAATGTCAAGAAACAAAATGTGTATGAACTGCTTTATGGAAAATGAATTTGCCCTGTAAACTTTCACTCAAATCACAATAAAAATGAAAAGAAGTAGTTGAGACATGACTGTTGAATTTTTATGTAATCAAATCATTTCTGTTTCTGTGTGATTAAACTAGATGAGATAGAATTGATTTGTAAGCTGATACTAGGTTTAAAAATCTTCTAATCTGTCACATTTTTGCCAGATTGTTGTTGTTGTTGTTATTTGCCATCGAGTTGGCCCCAACTCATAGGGATCCCTCCTTGGGTTTCCGAGGCAGTATCACTACGGAAGTAGGAATGCCCAACCTTCCTTCCGAGGAGTGGCTGGTGGGTTTGAACCGCCAGCCTTCTGTGTAGCAGTCAAGTGCCTTAGGCACTATGCTACCAGAGCCCCTTTTGCCAGATTAGTCTTTATAAATCATATCATGTGCTTAAGAGTCTAAAATTTTTGTGACCAGAGACACTGTATTATGATCATCTTACTTACATAGATTTTCTGGGTCTCTCTTTATATTACTATTATCCAGGGACAGAATTTCATTTTCTGTAATTTGAAGACCAAGATGTCTTCTTACCTCCAAACCAAACCAAACCTGTTGTCGTCAAGTCGATTCCAACTCATAGTAAACCTATAGCGAAGAGTAGATCTGCCTCATAAGCTTTCCAAGGCTATAAATTTTTGTAGAAGCAGACTGCCACATCTTTCTCCCATGAGTCTTCTTACCTAGACAGCTATTATTTTATCAGTGTTCCTTTATCAATTTATTAAAATTGATTTATTTTGTTTTTGCTGTTATAATATACACAGCAGAACATACATCAATTCAACACATTCAAAATGTGAAATTCAGTGACACTGATTTCATTCATCAAGTTGTGCAGCCCTTCTCACCCTCCTTTTTTGAATAATGTCTCTTCCATTGCCAGGAACTCACTGCCCCCTATATTTCCTGTCTATTCTTTTGAGTTCCTGTTGTCAGTTTGATCCTGTAGGTAGTTCTTAAAAGAGTACACAGTCAGTGCTAATTAGTCTAAAGTATTGTTTTGTTAAGGAACCCTGGTTGCTCAGTGGTTAAGCTCTTGGCTGTTGATGGGAAAGTCTGCTGTTTGAATCTTCTAGAGAAAGGTGTTTGACTGCTAACCAGAAAAGGCTGGCAGTTCAAACCCATCAGCCACTCCTTGGGAAGACTGGGGACTCTACTTCCATAAAGATTCTGCCTTAGAAGTCCAAGGAGGGGGTCACTTTGAGTCAGGACTGAGTCAGGACTGACTCAGTGGCAGTGAGTTTTTTTTTTTTTTTTAAAGAGAAAGCTCTGGTAATCTGCTTCCATAAAGATTTACAGCCTTGGGAACCCTGTGGGACTGTTCTATTTTGCCTGCTAAAACCAAAAAAACCAAACTCACTGCCATCAAGTCGATTCAACTCATAGTGGCCTCTCCTTGGGTTTCCAAGGCAGTATCTCTGTGGAAGTAGACTGCCCAGTCTTCCTTCCAAGGAGTGGCTGGTGGGTTTGAACTGCCAGTTTTCTGGTTAGCAGTCAGATGCCTTAGGCACTATGCCACTATGGGGCTGTTCTATTTTGTCCGCTTGTTTTTGTTGTTATGTGACGTCAAGTCGGCCCCGACTCATAGCGACCCCTCCTTGGGTTTCCGAGGCAGTATCACTACGGAAGTAGGATTGCCCAACCTTCCTTCCGAGGAGTGGCTGGTGGGTTTGAACAGCCAACCTTCTGGTTAGCAGTCAAGTGCTTTAGCCAGTATGCTACCAGAGGTCCTATTTTGTCCGCTAGAGTAGCTCAACTTGATGGCAACAGTTTTGGTTTTTTTTTTTTTTGTTACTGTTTTAGAGGAGCTCTGGTGGTGCAGTGTTTAAGTGCTCAGCTGCTAACCAAAAGGTTTGAACCCACCAGCTACTCTGTGGGAGAAAGATTTGGCAGTCTTCTTCCATAAAGACTACAGCCTTGGATCCCCTATGGGGTAGTTCTTCTCTCTCCTTTAGGGTCACTATAAGCTGGAATCAATGCCATGGCAACGGGATTGTTTGTTATAAAGTAAATTTAAGTGTATATTGTTGGCTTAAGGTTTTTCTCAGGGAAATTGTATGGGGGTTCATTTAGCCTCAGCTCCAGAAAGTTTTAATTCCATGATAATTTGAAATTTTCTTCTGCATTTTCCCATTTGATCAGGATTCTTCTATAGATTCTTTGATGAAAACATTCCGTAATGGTAGGTACCATATACTTCATCTGGTTTCATTGTAATCGAGGCCATTGTTCATGGAGGTCATTAGCCACACATTCCACATTCCATTTCCTCCTATTCCCTTTTCCCTTTCTTCCTCTGTTGCTTGAGGTAAATAGAGACTAGTTGTTGTACCTTGGATGGCCACTTACATACTTCTAAGACACCAGACCTTATGCAGTGAACTGGAAGGTAGAACAGAAATACTAAGAACGATACTGCTCCATTTAACTGGAATGTGCCATGAAACCATGACCTTAAACTTCCAAACCAAGAAACTAAATTCCATGAAATATTTAGTTATCTATAAGGAGTCCCAGCAGCTGCTCTTTGTTGTTCTAAATAGATCTGTCATCCAACTTTTGCCAATTCACCTTTTTACAGGTTGTTCTGGTTGCCTAGTGCTGCTCTGAGAAGAATATATTACAAATGGAATGGCTTTAACAAACAGGAGTTTATTCTCTTACAGTTTGGAGGCTTTGAGTTTGAGTTCAAAGTGGCAGGCTCTAGGGGCTGGGTGAAAGCCCCTCGACTGTTGGCTTCAGCTCTACCTCCTGCTCCTGGCCCACTGAAACTGGAGGCTTTTCTTTATCCAGACAGCTGCTGGCTGCTGAGACTGACAAGCCCAAGGTCGACAAGTGAAAAGGCACAGTCCCAATGTTGCCAAACAACATGGCAGGCCATTGATTCAAGTCCCTTGAAAGTCCCAAGGTTGGCAGAGCATGGCTGGCTGCTGAACAACGACATGCATTCAGGGTTCAAGCGTGCCATAAGCTGGAGACCATTCTCAAAGCTGCTGCTTATATATGGGAAGCAGACCACATCTATAAAGCAGGTAGTCAGCTACTTGTGGTAGATCCCACCATGGAGTTGATTGCCAGTCTCATCGTGGGGATTAACTACCACCAGCTGCCCAGCCATTCAGCCAGGCCCAGCCAAGTTGACATACAACCTTAACTACCACACAGGTATACAATTTATTGACAGCAATTACATTAATCATCTTTATAACCCTACCCTTAATTAGTATAATTTTTTCCATTGCCATAAACTGAAACTCATATTCCATGAAAAATAATCCATCTTTCCCCTACCCTTTAGCCCCTGATAACCACAGATAAACTTTGGTTTTTATACATTTGCCTGTTCTTGTCTATATAAGTGACCCAAACCTATTGCATTGAGTTGGTTGTGACTCATAGCAACCTCCATTGGGTTTCTAAGGCTATAAATCTTTATGGAAGTAGATTGCCTCATTTTCCTTTTTCAGAGCAGCTGGTGGGTTTGAACTGCCAAATGGGTTAGCAGCCCAGTGCCTCAAGCACTGTGCCACCAGAGCTCCTTTTGTATAGGTGAGGTCATACAATATTTGTTCTTTAGTGATTGACTTACTTCACTCAGCATAGTATCTTGAAACTCCAGTCATATTACAATACGTATCGAGACTTCATTTTTACTACTATCTGAGTAGTATTCCATTGTATATATGTACCATATTTTGTTAATCCATTTATCTGCTGCTGAACATTTAGGTTGTTTGCACCTTGGCTATTGTGAATAGTGCTGCAGTAAACATTTAGTACAGTTACCTGTTTGAGTCTCTACTGTTGAGTCATTTAGCAGTTTTATGTTTAGTGTTTTTGATTAACCACCACACTGTTTCCTACAATGGCTGTACCATTTTGCATCCCTACCAGCAATGGATAAGCTTTCCAATTTCCTCACATCCTTGCCAAGATTTGTTATTTTCTGTTTTTAAATCTTAGCTGTGTTGTTAATTAACTGCTGTTGAGTTGGTTCCAACTCATAATGACTCTGTGCACAATAGAACGAAACACTGTCCAATCCTGCATCTTCCTCACAATTTTTGCTATGTTTGAGCCCGTTGTTTCAGCCACTGTGTCACTCCATCTCCTATAAGGTGTTCCTCTTTTTCGCTGCCCTTCTACTTTATGAAGCATGATGTCCTTTTCCAGGAATTGGTCCCTCCTGATAACATGTCCAAAGTATGTGAGATGAAGTCTCGCCATCCTTGTTTCTAAGGAGTAGTCTGGCTGTACTGACAGATTTGTTCCTTTTTCTGACGGTCCATGGTATTTTAAGCATTCTTCAACAACACCATAATTCAATGACATAAATTCTTCATTCTTCCTTGTTCACTGCCCAGCCTCTGCATGCATATGAGGTGATTGAAAATACCGTGGCTTAGTTCTCAAAGTAACATCTTGCCTGTTAACAACTTTAGAGAGGTCTTTTGCAGCACTTGTTCCCAGTAAAATACATCATTTGAGTATTTGACTCCTGCTTCTGTGGGTGTTGATTGTGGATCCAAATAAAATGAAATCTTTGACAATTTTAATCTTTATTTATCATGATGTTGCATATCGATCCTGTTTTGTTGAGAATTTTAGTTTTCTTTATGTTGAGGTGTAATGCATACTGAAGGCTGCAGTCTTGATCTTCATCAGTTTGTACTTCAGGTCTTCCTCATTTCAGCAAGCAAGGCTGTGTTACCTGCATATCACAGGTGGTTAATGAGTGTCCTCCAATCATTTTGCTGCATTCTTCTTCACATAGTCCATTTTCTTGGATTATTTGCTTAGCATAAAGGTCGAATTAAGTATGGTGAAAGAATACAACCACAGCACACACCTTTCCTGACTTTCAACTGTGTAATATCCCCTTATTCTGTTCAGTGACCTTCTCTTGGTTTATGTACAGGTTCCTTGTGAGCACAACTAAAGGTTCTGGAATTCCCATTGTTTCTAATGTTATATCCATAATTTTTTTATGATCTATATAGTCAAATGGAGCTCTGGTAGCTTACTTGACTGCTAACCAGAAGGCTGGCAGTTCAAACCCACCAGCCACTCCTCAGAAGGAAGATGGGGCAATCTACTTACGTAATGATATTGCCTCGGAAACCCAAGGAAGGGTCACTGTGAGTCGGGTCCGACTCGACAGCTCATAACAACAACAACAACAACAACAACAACAACAACATACAGTCAAATGCTTTTGCATATTCAATAAAACACATGTAAACATCTTTCAGGTATTCTTTGCTTTTGTCCAAGATGCATCTGACATCAGCAGTGATATCATATCCTTGTTCAGTGTCCTTTTCTGAATCGTGCTTGAGTTTCTGGCAGTTCTCTGCCTATGAACCTCTACAACTGCTTTTGAATTATGTTCCATAAAACTTGACTTGTGTGTTAAATTAATGATAGTGTTTGATAATTTCCACATATTTTGCATCACCTTTGTTTGGAATGGGTACAGATATGGGTCTCTTCTGGTCATTTGGCTTCTTCCAAATTTTTTGACATAGATGTGAGATTGCTTCTGGTGTTTGCATCCATTTGTTGAAATACCTCAATGGGTATTCCGTGAATTCCAGGAACCTGGATTTTTGCCAGTGCCTTGAGTGCAGCTTGGATTTCCTTCTTCATTACTATTGCTTCTTGATCATATGTGACCTCCTGGAATGGTTGACCAATTGATTTTGGAACAGGAACTTTGTTCCATCTTTTTGCAATGCTTCCTGCATTGTTCAATATTTTGCTGATAGAATCCTCCAGTATTGTAACTCAAAGCTTAATTATTTTCTTCAGTTTTTTAAGCTTGAGAAATGCCAAGCATGCTCTTCCCTTTTGATTTTGTAACTGCAGGTCTTTGCAGATTTCATTATAATATTTTACTTTGTTTTCTTGAGTCATCCTTTGGAATCTGTTTAACTCATTATTTCATCAGTTGATAGGTACTGTACATTCAAGAGTAGGATTCAGTCTCTTCTGACATCCATTTTGGTGTTTTCTTCCCTTCTTGTCTTTTAATGACCTTCTGCTTTTTTCATATATGATGTCCTTGATATCATTTCATAACTTGTCTGGTCTTTGCTCAGTAGTGTTCATTACATCAAATCTGTTCTTGAAATGGTGTCCAAATTCTGGTGATTTTTACTGAAGGTCATATTTTGGTTCTCATGGGCTTATTTCAGTTTTCTTCAGCTCAACTTGAACCTGCATATGAGCAGTTGTTGGTCTGTTTCACAGTTGGTTCCTGGCCTTTTTCTGACTGATGGTATTGAGTTTCTCCATTGTCTCCACAGATGTAGTCGGTTTGATTCCTGTGTATTCCTGGTGAGGTACGTGTCTCTGTTAATGTCGTTAAAAAAAAGTCCCTGTTAATGTCGTTAAAAAAAAGGTATTGGCAATGAATGAATCATTGGTCTTGCAAAATTCTGCCATGTGATCTCCGTTGTCATTTCTGTTACCAAAGCCATATTTTCCAACTACCAGACTCCTTTGTTTCCATCATTCACATTCTAGTCATCATTAATTATCAGTGCATCTTGATTGCATGTTTGATCAGTTTCAGACTACAGAATTTGGTAAAAATGCTCCATTTCTTCATCTTTGACATTAGTGATTGGTGTATAAATTTGAATAATAGTCATATTAACTGCTCTTCCTTGTAGGCACATAGGTAATATCACTAACAGCATTAAACTTCAGGATGGATCTTGAAATGTTATTTTTGACAATGAATATTGTGGTGGTTTTGTTTGTGTGTCAACTTGGCTGGGCCTGATTGGTGGCTGGGCAGGTGGTGGTAGTTATTCCCCATGATGAGACTGGCAATGAACTCCATGATGGGACCTACCACAAGCAGCTGAGTAGCTGCCTTTGGGATGTGATCTACTTCCTGTATATAAGGAGAAGCTTTGGGGATAGTCTCTAGCAATATGGCATGCTTGGACCCTGCATGTAGCCATGTCATTTTTCAGCAGCCTGCCATGCTCTACCAATCTTAGGACTTACAATGGACTTAAATTAATGGCCTGCCGTGTGGTTTGGTAACATCGGGACTGTGCCATTTTATTTGTTGACCTTGGGCTTGTTAGCCTCAGCAGCCAGTAAGCTGCCTGAGTGAAGAAGTACCGCTAGCTTCAGTGGGCTGGAAGCAAGAATCAGAGCTGAAGCCCACAGTTGAGGAACTTTCACTTAGTCCCTGGAGCCTGGCACTTTGAACTTGGACTCACAGCCTCCTAACTTTAAGAGAATAAACTCCTGTTTGATAAGGCCATCGCAGCACTAGGTAACCAGAACAAATATAAGACTCTTCCTCTTTAGTTTTCATTCTTGCTGTAGTAGATGACATGATTGTCAAATTCACAATAACCAGTACCAGTCCATTTCAGCTCTTTAATGCCTATGATATTGATCTTTATGTGGTCCATTTCACTTTGACATCTTCCTATTTTCCTGTATTTATACTTCATACAGTCTTACTATTAATGATGCTTGGAACTATTTTTTTTCATTTGGATTTGGGCCATATCATCCAGTGAAGATCTCAAAAGCTTTTCTCTATCCCTGTCATTATAGTCCAATCTACTTTGAGGAGGCACTTATTTTCCATTCATAGTTTGAGTACTTTCCAACCTGAGAGCATCATCATAAGCGTTCTGTCAGATAGTGATCCACTGGCTTTCACTGTTCAGTTTTCTGAGAAGTAGTTTTCCAGTTTTCACCATACTTATTTAATCTATATTCTGAGCAAATAATCTGAGAAGCTAGACTATATGAAGAAGAATGTGGCATCAAGATTGAAGGAAGAATTACTAACAACCTGCAATACGCTGATGACACAACTTTGCTTGCTGAAAGTGAGGATGACTTGAAGCATTTACTGATGAAGATTGAAGCATACAGTCTACAGTATGGATTACATCTCAATATAAAGAAAGCAAAAATCCTCACAACTGGACCTATAACCATGATAAATGGAGAAAAGATTTAAGTTGTCAAAGACTTCACATTGCTTGGTTCTACAATCAACGCCAATGGAAGCATCAGTCAGGACATCAGAATACGTATAGCAGTGGGCAAGTTGGCTGCAAAGGACCTCTTTCAAATGCTCAGGAGTAAAGATGTGTTCTTGAGGACTAAGATGCACCTGACACAAGCCATGATATTTTCAATCGCCTCAGTGCGTGTGAGAGCTGGACAAGGAATAAGGAAGGCCAAAGAATTGATGCTTTTGAGTTATGGTGCTGGTGAAGATTGCTGAAAGTACCAACAGCTGAAAGAACTAACAGGTCTGTCCTGGAAGAAGCAGCCAGAAGGCTTCTTGGAAGCAAGAATGGCCAGACTTTGTCTCATCTACTTCGGTCATGTTATCAGAAGAGACCATTACCTGGAGAAGGATGTCATGCTTGGTAAGGTGGAGGGTCGATGAAAGGGGAGAAGGCCCTCAACGAGATGGATTGACACAGTGGCTGCAGTGATGGGCGCAAATATAGCAAGGATTGTGGAGCTGGTGCGGGACCAGGCAGTGTTTTGTTCTGTGGGTCGCTATGAGTTGAAGATGACTTGACAGCACCTAACAACAACACATCTCTACAGAAGTAGATTGCCCAGTCTTCCTTCCGAGGAGTGGCTGGTGGGTTTGAACTGCCAGCCTTGTGGTTATCAGTCAATATGCCTTAGGCATATGCCACCAGAGCTCCACCTCAAACCGATACTAGCAGAAATTATACAAACCCACTTTTGCCATTGATAGTGAAAGTTTCAGAATAGGCTATACCTATTTACACATTTAACATCTAGGGGTAGGGGTTCAGGCAAGAGTGCAAGTATGAGTATAAGAGTTCTGAAGCTGGTAGAGGCAGTGGCAAGGGCTGTGTTAGGTGGTTAGTGGAATTGGTAGGGGAAATGTTTGGGAAGATGTGATTATGTGACTGACTGTATTATATATATTCTTATGGCTGCTGTAACAAATTACCACAGACTTAATGGCTTAAAACTGCAGATATTTATTCTTCCACAGTTCTGGAGGGCAGGAGTACAAAATCAAGGGCTCTAGGCTTCAGGTAGTTTTTTTTACTCCTAATCTCTGCCTCTGTGTTCACATGGCTTTTCTTTTCATGTTTGTGTCGTCTTCTCTGTTTCTTATAAGGACACTTGTCCTTGGATTTAGGACCCACCTTTGTAATCCACAGTGATCTAATTTCAAGATATTTAACTTAATTACTGTTGAAAAGATCCTTCTTCCAAATAAGGAAGGGTCTGGGCTTTTGAAAATGGACCATATATTTTTTTTTTTACCTCATGATGCAGCCCACTACCATGATCAAAACCTGCAAAGTCCTAATTAACAATCTGGAAAACTAAGGGGTTGGTAAAGGAGCAAATCACAAAAAACAGTCCTGTGGAAATTGATTTTTTTATTTCTATAACTAGTTTTCTTTACACAGGTCCCCTTGTAGGAAATAGTTTCTATGTTGGGCAGCTCTTCCCACTTCAATCTAGAGAGGTGATTTTGTTTGTGTGAAAATCACTAGATTTATTCAGGTAACAGATAAAAAATAGTAAATACTTTTTTAAAAATTTTATTTACTTTGTTATTGTTATTGAGAATATACACAGCAAGACATAAACCAATTCAACAGTTTCTTCATGTACCATTTAGTGACACTGATTACATTCTTCGAGTTGTGTAACCATTCTCACTTTCCTTTTCTGAGTTGTTCCTTACTCGTTAACATAAATCCACTGCCCTCTAAGGTTCCTGTATAATCTTCCAAGTTGCTTTTGTCAGTTTGATCCCATATAGATAACTTTCAGAGAAGCATAATGCTAAAGGCAGACATTTTTTATAATTTAGCTAAACTATTTTTCAGTTTTAAAAGACTTCAGGGATTATTTTTGGTTTAAGATTTAAAGATTATTTTAGGGTGGTAGTTTCAGTGGTTCATATAACCTTCATGGCTCCAGAAAGTCTGGAGTCCGTGAGAATTTGAATTTCTGTTTTGCATTTTCTCTCTTTTGATCTGGAGTCTTCTATAGAATCTTTGATCAAAATGTTCAGTAATGGAAGATGGGCACTATCTAGTTCTTCTGGTTTCATGGCAAGTAGGCATTTGTTCGTGGAAGCATATAACCACACATTCCATATCCTACTTCTGTTCCTGACTCTCCTTTTTCCTCTTGTTCCAGGTGAATAGAGACCAATTATTGTGATTTGGATGGCCTCTTGCAAGCTTTTAAGACCCAACCCACTATGCATGGTATTTTTATAGTGTGAATATCTCATGTTCATAATACAGCAGGAATTTCTTTTAAATCAGTATTTAACTGTAAGTGTTTTTTTTTTTTTTTTAAATTGTGATTTGGGTAAAGATTTACAGAGCAAATTCACTTTCCGTACAGCAGTTCACATATACTTTGTCTCATGTCATTG
>NW_006922236.1:569854-580416 GCF_000298275.1 Orycteropus afer afer
CCACCTTTCTCTTCACCTTCTCCGTTTGTTCCCCAGCGACCGTGCATAGTCCTCCGTGCAGTCTCTGGCTAGCAGGGTGATTTTTAGGTTAATTCTTAAGTCCTACCAGCACTCGGGATTCTCCAAGCTGTCTGTGCTGTCAGGATCACTCAGGATTGCTGCCAGTCTGCAGCTCAGTCTGTCTCCTTTTTCGGTATTTTCATGCAAATTCTTCTGCTAGTTGGGGTTTAGTCCACTTCTATATCCTTCCCTCAAGGCTCAAGGGTCTAGGATTATCTTCTGTGTCTGTGTTAATTGGTTTCCCTTTTCTTTGTTGCAGAGGGTCTGTGCAGTCTTTCTGCCTAGTCCGCCATCTTTGATCTCTCAATTGTAAGTGTTTTTGAAATGTGATAATGTAAAGTATATCTGAAATAGCAGGTATCAACTAGGTCACATTTTAAATCAATCAACGTAATTCTCAGAAGAAAATTGCTGATTCTTAATTCTTTAGTGATTTTTATGACTCCTTTATTCTTATAAGGAACAGCTGTGGTGGCATAGTTGGTAAGATATTTGACTGCTAACCAGATCAGTGGTTCAAACCCACCAGCTGCTCTGCAGGAGGAAGATGAAGCAATCTATTATAAAGATTTATAGCCTTGGACACACTATGAGTCAGAATCAACTTGAAGGCAGTGGGTTTGTTTTTTGTTTTTTTGGGTTACTCTCATAAAAGTTATCGAGGACCTAACAGAGCTTTTGTTTAGATGAATTTTATTTATAAATATTTATTATATTTAAAAAGGAGCCCTGGTGATGTGGTGAGTAAAATGCTTGGTTGCTAACTGAAAGGCCTGTGGCTTGAACCCCTCAGCTGCTTTGTGGGAGAAAGATGTGGCAGACTATTTCTGTAAAGATTTACAACTTTGGAAACTCTGTGGGCTCCATTCTGCTCTGTCCTGTGGGGTTGCTGTGGGTTTATGGCAATGGATTTTTTTTTTTTTTTGTTTGGTACCATAGTAGAAATTAAAACTGAGAAATTAGAAAATCATTTTATTTATTTATATTTAAATGTCAGTAATATATAATAGCATAAATGTTAGCTCTGGTGCTCTGAGAAGGAGATGCCAGCATGGATTAGTTGAGCAAGAGATGTACGGGTAAAATGTCTATGAGGGCAAAAACGTGAGGGACTGAAGGGGACTTATACAAATCTGACCCCTGTGGAATAGAGAGGGAGGTAACGAAGGTTCAGTGGTAGAAGTTTTAGACTGTGGTGTAGTTCTCAGAAAGGGTTTTGGACAGTCAACAGAGATCTCTTTAGCGAATGTTATCTGTCAGAGGAGTCTTGTGCTTCCCAGGCGTAAGCCTACGTTTATATCTATGTGGCACTTGAACAGCTTATGAGAAGTGTGATAACCAGAATTTTAATGAGATCCCAACCCCTTTCCTGCCCTTGGGTTATTAATTAAACACTAATCTAGGTGTTGTCTTGAAGAGATTTTGCAAATGTAATTAATGTAGTAGTTTTTAGATATGGAGATTGTCTGGGTAGATCTAATCTAATCACATAGCCCTTTGAAAGCAGAGAATTTTCTCAAACTGGTAACAGAAGTCGGAGAGATTTGAAGCACAGGAAGGATTAGGTGAGTCATTGCTGGCTCAAAGATGGGATGAGATGTATGAGGAGAAATGTAAGCTGAGAGAGGTTCCCAACTGACAGTAAAGAGACAGACATCTCAATCCTACTACTGCAAGCGACTGAATTTGGCAAACAGCCTGAAAAAATTTAAAAGTGAATTTTTCCCTAGAATCTTCACATGAGAACCAGTCCCAACCTGCACCTTGATTTTGGCTTTACTGTAAGATCCTTCTCAGAGAAGCCAGTTAGCTGCTACATCAAGATTTCTGACCTACGTAACTGTGAGGAAATGAATGTGTGTTGTTTTAAGCAGGTAAATGTGTGGTAATGTGTTATAAAGCAGTAGGAATCTAGTATAGGAAGTGTGGTCTTGGCACAAATAGGAACTTCAGAGCACAGTAGCCCGGGTTGTGGGTCAGCTAAGCTCCACACAGTTCTAATACTGTGGTCTGTGAAATCTGAGAGACGATCTCATGAGTGGCATAATAAATAACATATTTTTGTAACAGAACTATGTTTTTTTCCAAACAGTTTTAGTGAGTGGCATTGTGGCATTGTATATTTGCATATCTCCTTTAATGAATGTTTTAACTAAACACAACTGGATTCTCATATCTGCTTGTGCATATAATCCATTACAATTTATTATTTTAGTTGAATCATGTTAAGAAAATCCAGCTCACATAGTTACATACTTGGAAAAAGAAGAAGTAATTTAATAGCCTTTTCAGGTGATTGTGGACATTGTTCTTTGATATGGCACCAAAATTTGACACGTTGTAGCTTCTTTAAAGTTAGTGGCATTTTGGTATCTTAAATTATACTAGTGGAGTTTTCATACTGTTACATTAAAGTCTATTTGAGAAAAAAATCCATTGGATTACATATTGAAATGGATATTTTATAACTATGCATGATTTGTAACATCATTTTGAAAATACTATTTACTGAGGTACTAGATCTTCTAAATGTTGACATATTTCATTATGTAATATCAGTATAATTCATTTGTCAATATCAAAACAGATTTCACCAAAAAAATCTAATGGTGTCAGATACAAATATTCCATAAATCTAACTTTCACTTGAAAGCTCAAAGTTTATCATTGGTGATAAATACTGACAATTCTTTTTCTTCAACTTATAGACTCATTTCATTAATATTTTAATGTAGTTAAATTGTTTTTATAACCATAATTATATAGTTTGCATGACCATACTTTGTCAACCTTTTAAATAAAAATGATATTTTATAAAAAATGGAATTAGTTCATTTTGATCTTATACATTGCTTTTTTCCTTGAAACAGCCTTTTGTTGTATACTGACTTATAGCATGTTTTATGCATACTTTGCATTTTATCACACAGAATATTGAACAGAGACATGTATTTTGGGCCTAAGATTGAATAAAAATAATGTTCACTGCTTCATAAAGGATATTCTTAAATGAAAATAGATTTTTTTCTTTCACTGGTGAAGAATATAGTGACTGTTACTACAGTTTAGTACTGCTTCCTTTATTCATAGTAAGGTGCCAGCATTTGAAAAATTGTTTTGATTCTCTGGGAATCCAAATTTCTGTGTTCATGGAATTGATGAGACCCACTCAGGCCATTCACCCCTTATTTATTTATTTTTTAAAAAACATTTTATTGAAATATAATTTACGTATTGTGAAACACATGAAAAGTGATATGGTCAGTGCATTTTTATTTTTTTTTGCAGTGTCCCCTCCCCTTCCTTCCCACCCCTGGTAACCAACAAAGAAAGTTTCCTTCCATATATAAACCTTCCCTTTACGTTTTTACAATAATGAACTAATACTATATTTGTCCTTTTGTGATTGACTTATCTCACTCAGCATAATTGTCCTCCAAGTTCATCCATGTTATGTGGTGTTTTGCAGATTTTTCATTATTCTTTAGTGTTGCCTAGTATTCCATTGTGTATATGTACCATAGTTTGGTTATCCATTCTTCTGTTGATGGACACATAGGTTGTTTCTGTCTTTTTACTATTGTGAGTAGTGCTGTGACAAACATGGGTGTGCATATATCTGTTCTTGTCCTGGCTCTCACTTCTTTAGGATATATATCTAGTAATAGAATTGCTGGGTCAAATGGTATTTCTAATTCCAACTTTTTAAGGAATCACCATACTGCTTTCTACAGTGGTTGTATCATTTGACAGTCTCACCAGCAGTGTATGAGAGTCCCAATCTCTCCACCTCCTCACTAGCATTTGTTATTTTCTGTCTTGTTAAACTTTGACACTAGTGCTGGGGTGAGATGGTATCTCATTGTTGTTTTGATTTGCATCTCTCTAATGGCTAATGATCTTAAACATTGCTTCATGTATGTGCTGGCTGCCTGAATATCCTCTTTGGTGAAGTGTCTATTCATGTCTTCTGCCCATTTTTTAAATTGAGTTGTCTTTCTGTTGTTGAGGTATTCTATAAATTTTACAGATAAGTCCCTCGTTAGATATGTCATTGCTGAATATTTTTTCCCAGTGTATAGGTTCTCTTTTGATTCTTTTGGAGAAGTCTTTGGAAGCACATCAAAATTCAGTTTTTAGAAGGTCCTGTTCATCTAGTTTATCTTCAGCTGTTTGTGCATTTTGGGTTATGCTCAACAGTCTATTTCGGCCATTAATTAGAGCCCCTAAATTTGCCCCTATTTTTTCCTTGAGGAACTTTATAGTTTTAGGTTTCACGTTTAAGTCTTTGATCCATCTGGAGTTAGTTTTTGTGTAGGGTGTGAGGTATGGATCTTGTTTCATTTTTTTGCAAATGGATATCCAGTTTTGCCAACACCATTTGTTAAAGAGACCACCTCTTGCCCGTTTAATGGATTTCTGCCCTTTGTCAAAAACCAGCTGACAGTATCTTGGTGGATCTATTTCTGAGTTCTCAGTTTTGTTCCACTTGTCAATGTCTCTGTTTTCATACCAGTATCAGGCTGTTTTGACTACTGTGGCTGTATGGTAGGTTTTAAGATCCAGGAGTGTGAGACCTCCTACTTTGTTCTTCTTCAATAGTTCTTTGCTTATTTGGGGTCTCTTTCCTTTCTATATAAAATTAGTGATTGGTTTTTCCATATCCTTAAAGAATGCTGATGGAATCTGGATTGGGATTGCATTGAATGTATAGATTGATTTGGGTAGTATTGACATTTTCACAATGGTGAGTCTTCCTATCCACGAGCATGGTACGTTCTTCCATTAATGTCGATTTCTTATGGTTTCTTGGAGAAGAGACTTCTAGTTTTCTTTGTACAGGTCTTTTGTGTACCTAGTGAGATTTATTCCCAAATATATATATATATATATATATATATATATATGTTTTTTGATAGCTGTTGGAGAGGTCGCTATGACTCGGGTCCGACTCGATGGCACATAACAACAACAACAACATTTTAAATGGTATTTATTTATTTCCTTTTCAGCAGTATCTTTGCTGATGTAGAGGAATTCAACTGCTTTGTGTATGTTGATCTTGTATCCTGCCACTATGCTAAATCTCTCAGTTAATTTCAGTAGTTTTTTTTGCTGAGTCTTTTAGGTTTTCTATGTATAGGATCATATCATCAGTAAATAGGGATAGTTTTACTTCTTCCTTACCAGTTTGGATGCCTTTGATTTCCCTTTCTTGCCTTGTTACCCTGGCTAGGACTTCCAGTACATTGTTGAATAGAAGTTGTGATAGAGGACATCCTTATCTGGGTTTGCAAGGAGAATGGTTTCCATCTCTCTCCATTGAGAATAATGTTGTCTGTTGGTTTTGCATATATGTCCTTTATTATGTTGAGGAACGTCTCTTCTATTCCGACTTTGCTGAAGGTTTTTATCAGGAAAGGGTGCTGGATTTTATCAAATGCTTTTTCTGCATCGATTGATATGATCATGTGGTTGTTTTCCTTATGTGGTGGATGACGTTGATTGTTTTTCTAATGTTGAACCATCCTTGCATACATGACATGAACCCCACTTGGTCATAATGAATTATTATTTTTTGATTATGTTGTTGGAGTCTATTGGCTAGGGTTTTGTTGAAGATGTTTGCATCTATATTCATGAGGGATATTGGTCTGCAGTTTTCCTTTTGAGTGATGTCTTTGCATGGTTTTGGTATCACAGTTATCCTTGCTTCATAAAATGAATTTGGGAGGATTCCATCCTTTTCTATATTCTGGAGTAGTTTGAGTAGGATTGGTGTCAGTTCTTCTCTGAACATGTGGTAAAATTCTCCAGTGAAACCGTCTTGGCCAGGTCTTTTTTTTTTTTGTTGTTGTTGGTAATTTTTTGATGACCTGTTCAATTTCTTCTTTTGTTATGGGTCTATTTAAATTTTCCACCTCAGCCTCTGTTAGTTTAGCTAAGTAGTATGTTTCTAGAAATCTGTCAATTTCTTCTAGATTTTTGAATTTGTTGCATAGTCCCTAAAGCACTTGACTGCTAACAAGAAGGCTGGTGGGTCACCAGCCATTCCTCGGAAGGAAGGTTGGGTAATCTGCTTCTGTAGTGATACTGCCTCAGAAACCCAAGAAGGGGTCTCTGTGAGTTGGGTCCGACTTGATGGTACCTAACAATATCAACAACGTAGTTCTTCATAGTATCGTGATATTATCCTTTTAATTTCTGTGATTCTGTTGTGGTATTGCCCAATTCATTTCTTATTCATGTTAATTGTACTCTCTGCTTATTTTCCTTTGTTAAATTTGCAAGTGTTTTTTCAATTTTATTAGTCTTTTTAAAGAAGCAACTTCTAGTCTTGTTGACTTTTTCTTTTGTCTTTCTGTATTCTGTTTCATTTATTTCTGCTTCAATCTTTATTATTTTCTTCTGGTGACTATAGATTTTTTTTTGCTGCTCTTTCTCTAATTGTTGGAGATGTTGGGTTAAAGTATTAATTTTGGCTCTTTCTTCTTTTTTAATGTGTGCATTTATTGCTATAAATTAGCCTCTGATCACTGCTTTTGCTGTGTCCCAAATATTTTGGTGTGTTTTGTTTTCATTCTCATTTGATTCAAGGAAATTTTTAATTTCATTTTTCATTTCTTCTATTACCCAGTCATTTTCAAAGAGGGAGATATTCAGTTTCCACATGTTAGCTCTTTTTCCATTCATCTTCCTATTAGTGATTTCTAGTTTTACAGCATTGTGATCTGAGAAGATCCATTGCAGTGTTTCAGTGTTTTTTAAATTTATTGAGGCTTGCTTTGTGGCCTAACATATGGTCTATTGTGGAGACTATTCCATATGCACTGGAAAAGAATGTATACAGTGGTGTTGTTGGGTGAAGTGCTCTGTAGATGTCTATACGGTGAAGTTGGTGGATTGCATTATTTAGTTTTTCTGTGTCTTTGTTGAGTTTCTTTCCAGTTCTATCTGTGATTGAAAATGATTTATTAAAATTCACTACTATGAATGTTGGGGAGCTCTGGTGGCATAGTGCCTAAGGTATTTGACTGCTAACCAGAAGGCTGGAGGTTCAAACCCACCAGCCACTACTTGGAAGGAAGGTTGGGCAATGTACTTCTGTAGTGATACCACCTTGGAAACTCAAGGAGGGGTTGCTGTGATTCATATCCAACTTGATGGCAGTGAGTTATGACTGTGAAGTCATCTGTTTGTCTTTCCAGTCCTTTCAAAGTCTAATTTATGTATTTTGGGGTTATTTCATTGGGTGCATAGATATTTATTATGGTTCTGTCCTCTTGTTCAGTCGATCCTTTAATCATTATATAATGTCCTTACTTGTCTCTTACGGTGGTTTTTGTCTTAAAGACAATTTTATCAGAAACTAATATTGCTATTCCTGCTCTTTTATGGTTACCATTTGCTTGATGTATCTTTTTCCACCCTTTGATTTTTAGTCTGTTTTTGTCTTTGTGCTTAAGTTGCGTTTCTTGTATATTGCATATTGGTGAGTGGTGTTTTCTTATCCAGTCTGCAGCTCTCTGTCCTTTGAGTCATGTATTTAATCCATTGACATTCAGTGTAGTTATTGACAAGTATGAATTTGTTGCTGTCGTTTTGTTATGTGCTTCTTTGTGGTGTCGCTGATTTCTTTGTTCTATGTATTTTAGTGCTGAGCTCGTTTCGTTTATGAATCCTGTTATCACTTCCTTCTTTGCTATTGTTTTAATATTTGCTAAATACTTGTTCTGGTCCTCTTTCATATTTTGATGTGAAGGTTTATCATTTTTCTTTGAGGTTACCCTGTGATTAATAATTTTCTCCCCAAGTTTAGAACAGTCTGAACTACTTTGCAACTCTCTTGACTTTCTCATCGTTTAGAAGTTCAGTAACTATATTATTTTTTTCCCTCTTTTTGGTTTGTAGTTGTCCTCATTTGCCAGTTGATGTCTCTGGTTCTCTGTTTTCAATCTTGTTGACTTATTTACTTCGGATATTTCCATAACTGGGTTGGTTTCTGGGTTATGTCATCATGTGTGTTAATGATTGGTTGTTGTTTGCTGTTGTTGGTTCTCTGCCCACAGGACTCCCTTGAACATCTCTTGTAAGGTTGGTCTGGTTTTAACAAATTCTCTTAGTTTTTGCTGATCTGGACATGTCCTAATTTTATTATCATATTTGAGGGACAGTTTTGCTGGGTTATATAATTCTTGGTTGGAAATTATTTTCTTTAACGGTTTTATATATACCACCCCATGGCTTCTGCTGAAAAATCCGAGCTTAGTCTTTGTGGTTGCCCCTTATAGGTAACTTTTTGTTTTTCACATGCTGCTTTCAGAATTCTTTATCTTTGGTTTTGTTGAGTGTTATAATGACATGTCTTGGTGATTTTCTTTTGGGGTCTGTCCTGCTTGGGGTTCATTGTATTTATTGAATGGATATATTCTCATCTTTCATCATACCAGGGAAATTCTCTCCCAACAAATCTTCAACAATTTTCTCTGTGGTTTTATTTTACTTTTCCTGTTCTGGAATTCTGATCACACGTAGGTTATTCCTTATTCCTTTTGATGCTATCCCACTTGAGCCTTAGGCTTTCTTCATTTTGTTTTGATCTTTTTTCCTGATTGATCCCTTTCCAAAGAAGTATTGAGGTATTTGTCTTTAATCTCAGTAGTTCTATCTTCCATGGATTCAGTTCTACTCCTTTGCCCATTCAATGTGTTATCTATTTCTAAAAAGTCAGTGTTAATCTTTTGGATTTCTATTTGTAGATTTTGTATCCTTTCTTGTTTTTCGTTTATTTTGTCATTTTGTTCTTGTATTGTCTTCTGAAATTTTTCTTGGGATTTGTCTGTGTTTACCTCAATTTTGTCATTGTTTTCATTGATCTGTCTCTGAATCCTTTGAAGGTACCTAAATATAATTGTTTTGAATTCCTTTCAGGAAGTTGCAGTTCTCCTTCTTCCTCAGGGATGTGTTCTGGTTCTGTATCCTGCTGTCTTGTTTCTACTGCTTTATCTTGCATCTTTGTGTGGAGTGTGTTGCTCTGTTGTCTCTGAGACGTTGTGCTTTTGTGTTTATATTTAATTGGTAATTGTATGTTGCAGTGACTTGCCCATGATTTTCGTTTTCTTTGGATATTGTTTATATAAGCAGGATACTGTACTCCCCTGTTTGCTAGTTGACAGCACTTATTCATTCACCACCTGTCTCATTTCCCATTGTTAGCCTCCTATATGTCCCTGTTGCCTTGGCAAATGGAATCTATTCTTAGGTCCTGTTTTCATTCAGGTTTTTCCACTTGTGTATTCTTCCTTTCAAAGCTCAGGGCTCTGGATTATCTTCTGTATCTCTGTCAATAGGTTTCTCTTTTCTGTTTTGAAAGGATTTGTGCAGCTTGTCTGCCTCTTCCACCATCTTACCCTCTCAGGCCATTCACCCTTAAGTGTCCTTTTGAACCTTGAAGGAACTGGTTCCCTGTCATGAGGTTGACAGATTTTTTGGTGAAATCAGTTTAGATATTAATAAATCAATTATTCTGATATTTTATAATAAAATGTGTAAACCTTTGGAGGGTCTACACAACTCAGTAAACAGTATTTTCAAAATGACCAACTCATGATGTTACAAAATCATGCATTAACAAAACCAAACAAAATCAAACAAAATAAAACTCACTGCTGTCCAGTCAGTTCTGACTCGTAGTGACTCCTCCTTGGGTTTCCTAGGAGGTATCTCTACAGAAGTAGATTGCCTGGTCATCCTTCCAAGGAGTGACTAGTGGATTTGAACAGCCAGCCTTCTGCTTAGCAGTCAGATGCCTTAGGCACTGTGCCATCAGAGCTCCTAAAATCATGAATACTTACCCATTTCAAAATGTAATCCAGTGGATTTTTTTTCCTCCAATAGATTTGAATGTTGAACAGTAGTTTAGTAAGCAGTTTAGTGGAGGATGTTTTGCCTTAGGCATTAGATTCTTTTGGAAAATTACCTATGTGTCGCCAGCTTTAAGAAGCAGGAACTCCAGGGTCTTACTAGAGATTGTTTTAGGATTTATGACATATTCTTTGTGACTGTTTCTGTACTCTTCCCTGTACTTTGATGCTGTCTCATGAGAAATTAACATAATAGTGATTTTGTTTGGCATCCTCACTGTAAACTCAAAGGAGAGCGATTAGGGAGAGAGAAGAGGAAAACTTTGCTGGCTTTTCCACAGATGCAAAACTAATTATTTTCTTTTAGTAGTATCTGAACCATTTCCTAAGACAGGGATTTTGGATTTGGGGAAAAAATATGTAATTTCTATGTATTTCATTCATCTCCTTTTCACTGCATTGGTGAAGGAGTGATTCCCATGTTAGAATTATGGGAATGGCTGATTATATGACACTTGACACTGAACAGATGAGATTGACAGTGATTTATTAGTCACATATACTCACAGCCTTATGAATAGCAAAGAAACACTGTTTGGTACATTACCGTGCAACTTTAGGAATAGTCCGTTTAGGCTA